>NC_028356.1:32153884-32308957 GCF_000741045.1 Vigna radiata var. radiata | reverse complement strand
AATCAAATATTTAAGTACTAACTTTGTTTCACACGGGATTAAGATAACACAATCTGCCCAACGCTAGGTAAACTTAATCCTACATGACAACATTTTAACTGTCATAAACATACATTTATGTTATGTGTTCCAATTGAAAGTTAAAAAACAATTATTTAATGTGTGTTAGTTAAAGAATAGAAACACCATAACATTTTGTCATTCTTTAGTACTTTAGGTCTATTTAAAAATTGGGGTTTAAGAATTCAAGAAAACAAAACATAAATTAAGAAACAAAATTAAATATCAAAAGTGAAATTTCAGAAGATTTAAATAAATCAACTTATATATTCAAACAACCACACAGTCCGAAAATCATAGTTCTCTAAATATCATTATTAATCTGTTCAGTATCATGTGACTCTTTGTTTAAATAAAATGAAAAATTATTTTGGAGAATTTGGAATATTAATGTTGAAATTGATAACAGAACTTTCCTGTACACTAATGTTATGACAAAAGACTTTGAAATTGCTTTACAAAAATAAGTTGAACATCTTCATTTTTAATTTCTTAAATTGTGATTTTAAAAAGTTTAAATCTATATTAGATAATGAAAGTCTATCTTGTATAGTCATGGTCGTGGATAAGTAATTTTTTTCAAATTAAGATTCAATATATAAATATATAGATAGATAGAGTGAAACTATGAGTGATATTACCTTTTTCGGAAAGAAGAAAAAATCTTCTCATAACGTTTAAAATAAAAAGTATTGATATTAAAAGTTTTTCAGATTAAAAGTTATAGAGAAAAATATATTTTCATTGAAATGATAAAAAAAAAATTGTTTAGATATCTACTAGACAGGAAATAAAAATTGATACTTTAGAATTGACACAAGAAGATGTGGTATTCTATGGAAAGAAATAATTTTTCACAGAAGAGAGAAGTTAGTCAAAGAAATCTTTTTATGTAAAAAGAATGTGAAAACGATAATAATATTATTGGAAGAAATTTAAAAAATTATTAAAAATGATGAAACTTAATATTTTTTTTGTTTGAATTGATAATTAGCAAAGGTCTAAGAAAATCCCATGTATATCAAGAATTTTTGAGTGTCAGCTATATTTTGTACACACTGATGAATAAATTTCTTCGAAATTTAGGTTTGCATATTAGTCTACCTGGCTATCTTTACCACAGACTAACAGAGGAATAAAATATCTTTCAAACTCTAAATAGTTCATTGCTATCCAAGAGCTAATTACAACGTTCAACTTAAAAAACCAAATCATAATTATTAATTTTAATATATGAATTATAGGTAAGGGTGGTAATTGATTGGATGTTCTAAAATCTATTCTAGATACAATCTAGATCTAATAAAATAAAATAAATTTATAATTAAGATCTATTTTAACTAGATAACTTAGATTTTTTACTCTATTTTGGTCACTTGGTTCCATCTTAATATGCATCGACTTGCTTCCACTTGAACATAAGACGACTTGACTTGAACCCAGATGACTTAGCTAGATTTTAAACTACATATATATATATATATATATATATATATATATATATATATATATATATATATATATATATATATATATATATTTATTTTGTGTATACAAGACAAATATGTCAAACTCTTACAATTTATGGCTCTAGAAAACTTTATTAACATGGATATTAATAGAAGAATTTCTTGGCCACAAGTCTACACTGTGGTGGAACTTTTAGTTCTTGAATAATTTGTAAATTTTTAAAGTAAAAAAAAAATAATCAAATGCATTATATAAATATTGTTTTTCAATCAGGATTAGAAAAAAATATTTCGATCATTTTTCAATTATTTATTATAATATATTTTATTTTAATTTCAGTCTGTATTGTTTTAAAGATCAGTATCTAACTTTGATTTGTATGCACATGAAATTCAGTGACAAACATTTTGGACATCATATGGCGATAGATAACGTTGTCGGTGGAATTTTAAACAAGCATTAGGGTTCCTGTCACAGTCTCAAGTCCACACTGGCCTTTACCGTAGACTAATGAAAGGAATAAAAAATATCGTTTAAATTCTAAATAATTCTTTTAGCATACATGCTATCAACAGCTAATTACTACGTTCAACTGCTAAAACCAAATACATAATTTTTAATTTTAATATATAAATTATATGTACGGTGTAATTTGAATGCGTCAACCTGCATATCAAGTGTTTATATACGACAAGTCTCTGAAACTCTATCACAATTTGTGGCTCTATAAACCTCATGAAGACGGATATTAAGCGAAGAATATTCTTTTCGCAAAAAGTATATATATATATATATATATATATATATATATATATATATATATATATATATATATGTGTTATATATATATATATATATATTATATATATATATATATATATATATATATATATATATATATATATATATGTGTGTGTGTGCGCGCGCGCGCCTGCTGTCCTAAAAATCACAGTTCACCGTTCATTTGGCTTTCTGAGCGACCGACCATATCAAACAAGAAAGGTAATGGTGATTCTGTCATCCCGAGTGAATCCTGTATTGTTTTCTTCATTTCTAGTTGTTTACTCTACTTGTATGGAGCTTGATGTGAAACTTTGAAGCGGTAGAGTTAATTTAAGTGTGAACTACTTTCCTTATTAAAGAATAGCCTTAATCTTTAGTTGCAGGTCATAACAAACCAGATATGCATACATGTATCAAATATTAATTACTCTTACAGCTCTAACATAAAGTATTGTTGTTACAGTTACATACGATGAACGTTGAAGGTGAGCAGAAAGCCGAGACAAAAGGGTGGAGAAAAGGTTTGAAAAAGGTAAGGAACTGGCTGGCACATAAGGACAACGATAATTGGTTGAAGGACATTAGGGGTAACCTGAGTTTGGTGGCTACGGTAATCGCAACAATAACCTTTCAAAGTGCTCTAAATCCACCAGGTGGCATTAGACCGCCACAAGAGAATGGAGAAGTGGCATGTCAAGGATTGATTCCATGTCCTGGAGAATCTGTCCTAGCTTATACAATGGCCGAAGCTTACACAAGGTTCCTTATTTGCAACACTATATGTTTCATATCATCTTCAGCTGTTTGTCTCTGGCTTGTTAGTGGGCTCCCTCTAAACAACAGATTTTTCAACTGGCTTTTGTCAATAGGCATGTGCGTCACCATCTCTAGTCTCGCTCTTGCCTACATGTATGGCGCTCAAATGGTCACCCCACAGCCTGTTTGGACCACATCCACCTCCATGTTTGTAATTGTTATATTTGTGTGGTTAGCACTGCTGGGACTCGTCGTTGTTGTTCATACCCTGCGCCTATTCGTTTGGATTCTTGCTAAACTGATTGGCAAACCTAAACAATGACATATTCCGTCTAGGTTTATCCTAGCTGTTCTAGCCAAAGCTTTTGTGAAATTAAATATTAAGTATTTAGTGGGTCCTGTTTATTTCATTTCATAATACTAGTGGTTTATTTACTTTTTCTGTAATGTAGGTTTGTTGCCTAATTGGCCTATGTGTCCGAGATTAATGAATTTTAGCTTCAAGTGCTTAACTTACAATCACCAATGGAAAATGGTACAAAAATTATCTTCTATTAAGACCATTTTAAACCTCTATAAAAGTTGTTAAATAGTAGTTAAATGATGTCAAAGAATATTATTTCTTCTATAATTTCAGTGTTTATTGAGGTTACCTAATTGAAAAATGACTTTTTGACATTAGATGTTATTTGAGATAAACTTAAATTGTAGAAATTTATTATTTTATTAGTTTTGCGTCTAATAATATTTAATTTGATTTGATAGAAATAAAATAGAATAGGTAGTTATGATTTTCGGTACAATATTATTTTATGATAGAATAAGTATATTTTATTTTTAAGTCAGATGATATTTTATTTTCAGATTTTGTTTTTATTTCCGTAATATTGTAAGTATCACGACTATTTAAAGCTCTTCACAATCCATGAATAACAAATGGATGACTTCAATGAATAACAAGACTCAATTTTAGAAAAATATCTGAATGTGTATCGTAAGATTTTCTCAACAGATGTACAACTTCACAATCCATTTTAAGAATTATTTTGGTCATTCAAAAAATTAATTTTTGTATTTATAAACAGAGAGAGATTGAATGTTAAAATAATAGATGAAAAGTGAGTAAAAATTTATTGGGTGTCAAAGCATAATTTGTATGCCTTTATGTATCCTTAAAATATATAAATAAAAATAATTTTCGTCTTTACCAATATCATAAGAAAAATGAAATCATAATTGATGGATGACGAGAATAAATTCTCAAAATGCTTCAATTTCGATTTTGTCCTATAAAATGTTTGAAGACGCATGTAATTGGCATCCAAAATGCTTAGGAATAAGTTTGGATGTTAAATTCTCAAAAGGCTTACTCACATTATTTACTTTTGTTCATTTTCTATTTTTTTATTCCTTTTCTATTCTTTCTGTCTTTTTTTTATTTTGAAAAGAGATTCTCTTATGTTTTGACTAACATTCTTTTTCATTAACTTAATTAAAATTAGAGAAAAAAAGAAAATTTCTTAAACATATATTTTTCACACATTTAATCTTTTGAAATAAAATTTTATTCAACTTAAATGAAAGTGGGTATTGACATTTCGCAAAGTGATTGACTTTTCCACGATTATAGCATTTGACCAATATACACTACAAGAAAAAAGTTTATTATCAACAAAAAAAAAAATTAACACAATATTACCTTTGGACAAAATTATTGTAACTAATGTTACTTATGAATTTATCTGTAAATAATTATTTACAACTTTATCCGTGATTTATTACATACGCAATTATTTGTAGGTAATTATTTAATATAAATCTATATGTAATTACTTATGTATAAATTTATATGTAATTATTTAGGAATAAATTTGTATATAATTGCTTTACAAAGTATGTAATTACATACTAAAAATTTCATATCTAACTTTATAGTTTTATGAACAAAATTTTTTCAGGATTTCACATATACAGCTAATAGTTAGAGTTCCGTATAGTTGATAAAAGTCAAACAGAACTGCAAATTTCCAGACACAGTATCAAATTGCCAAAGTTCCGTATAGTTAGAACCATAACTGTGTATGATTTAATCAAGGTTCTATCATTTTTCATTTAAGTGGGAAGCCTTTGATGAAATTAGTGATTTGAACTTTGTTTCATGAAACTCATCAAGTTTTGTTGCCTAAAAATAGGCCAAGAAAAACAATGGCTTGCTTTTCGTAATTTTTACTATATCAGCTAGGCCTAAGAATTATCTTATTCTGTCTGACAGAAAAAAGATGTTACATGCAATAAGACATGGTACACCAATATTGCATTTTCCTCGTTCTTAGCTTTTTGATTAATAATTATGTTATCATTGTACCTCTTAGAACATGCATGTGTCTACTGTCTGCACATCAGGACATGAATGTGTTTGGTATCGGATGTAGACATTCATGTTGGACATGGTTGTACAATCTACTACATTTCATCATTTTACTGGTTGTATATACATAACATATATAGTCATTTTATGCAATGGTGTATGTGCTTCAAAAGGTTGCTTGACGAAGAAATTGTGCTATTTCATGGCGTGAAAGAAGACCGTGTTCATAGCGGGAATTTTTTCTTCTGGTGTTTCAATTGAGTTTCTTGATCTGATGAAACAGAGAGATGAAAACACCTTCCTTACAAAGACAATTTACATGACTTTTATGCCTTATCTTAATTGTCATGTGTGAAAACTGTAAACTAAAAGGTAATTATGCATATGGTATCAATGGTGTTAAACTCACTGCTCAAGGAGCTTTTTATTACATGGTGTTCATATTTTATTTAAACTTAGTTGTATATCTTCCACCTATGATAAGAAAAACTGAACCAAATATATTTTTTGCATATTATATACTTTTTAAAAATTTATTATAAGAAATTCTTGTGAAATTTCTAGCAAAAAATATTACTAGAACAAATATTCTCACAAATTCAAGGAGGGAATACTGTTGCTTTTTAAATTGATTTTTACCAAAAAGAATTGCTATGAATTTATTTTTTGCATGAAAATTTGTTGCAGGATTTTTAATTGAAAACTTTACGAGAAATTTTTATTGAATTTTTAAATTTCACAATAACTAATTACTTATAAAATTCGTAAAAAAAATTAAAAAAAGAAATTTACAAATTTTTGTAAGAAATTTACAGTAAATTCTCCGTAAAATAAATAAAAAAAAAAAGTATAGCAACGTTGTGCCTCTGTAAACCTTATGAAGACGATTATTTGTAAAAAGAGAAAGAAATGGTCTTCATTGCAATATGTTTCTAAAACATTGATTATAATTATTGTCAAAAACTCACTAGTACAAAAACAGCATACGACATTGAATATTTTTTGTCTTTCATATCGAATTCGAAAACGTTATATCGAGAGACGATAAATTGATGTCGAATTTAAAAAATTCGACATTAATTTAACGTCAAATTTTGTCAATATATGACGTTAATAATTTTTTTTTTTATTAATTGTAATCCTTTTTTTACAACTCTACGAGACCTGAAAAACATAAAAACAACAAATTTCAGTTTTTGGTATTTTATAAAGCATGAACTATGAAAGGTAATATAGAATTAACAACAAAGAACAATAACAAACAAGTTCAATCAAAGAACAAACAAGTTCACTCAAACAACAACAACAAACAAGTTCAACCAAACAACAACGTTAAAAAAAATAACAGAGAAATTCAACAAATAAGTTCTTCAAAACGAAAACGAAAACGAAAACTAACCTTCAAAAGGTGGGTTCATCGGAATAAAGTGTTGCCACCAGTGAGAGAAAAAAACATAATGCGTCTATGAAGGACAAGAACACGAAAATAATCAGTGAAAACAAATGAAAATCCACTACAACAAAATCATAAATTTCAGGCAGATCTTTACCAAAGGAAGTATTCCACCGGTAATTTTGATTTACCGAAGGATCTTCCGACAAATCTTTAGCTTTAACATTAGTGAAGGATTTTTGCCGTAGTAAAGGCAATGGTATGGTTAGTTGTTATTATCGAAGGATTTAGGTCGCCGATAGAGGGGTCAGGAAATGAAATTAAACATTTAGGAGGGCGACAGAAGCCAAAGATACCTTTAGAAGCGTTTAGAACCCTTGTTCTCTGAAACCCTTCTTCGAGTGTGCACACGTCTTCCTTCACAGAGGCTCAACTATTGTGAGTACTTCTTCGTTCAGTGCGTGTGAGGTATCGAATTCCTGTAGCTATTGTGGATGGTCGTCCATTCCGCCATCATTCGCGGTCAGTGGTAAGTGTTCCCATCCTTCTCTGTCTCTTCCCCCCCATTTTTGGAATAAACTGAGTGGAATTTATGATTGTTGTCTCAAACCTCAGGAAAACTCCCAAACCCCTGTTGCATTTGTAGTGCGTGAAACACGAATCTTGAACTGGAATTTTGAGAAGCTCAAACCCGCTGCTGAGGAACTGTTATGTGCATAAAATTAATCGGTAAAATTGAAAGACAATGGTAGAGAAACAATTAATCAACGAAAAATGAAAGAAAAAATGAAAGAAATGGAAGATGATGGTCTGGAAGGCGTGGAGAGAGCAGCAGCAATGCAAAGGAGATTACAAATGTTTCAAATGTGTAAAAGACTCTGGTTGCAAAATAAAACACTAAAAACATGTTATTACCTCGGTTATTTTTTTAACCGAGCCAATAAGGGTCTGTGGCCTCGGTTCTATAAAGAATTGCTGCCTAAAGCCTCTCAAAAAATAAAATAAAAATCAGTTATTTTATGTCTCGGTTATCTAAATAACTGAAGTCGTAGACTTTTGTGATAATTACAAAAATGTCACCACGCCAGTTTTAAGCATCGGTTCTTTTTTAACCGAAACATATACCTTTGCGATAATTACAAAAGTGTTACCACGTCAGTTTTAGGCATCAGTTCTTTTTTAATCAAGACGTATATCTTTACAATAATTACAAAAATTTCACCGCATAATTTTTTCCTTCAGTTACAACTAAACATGTGTCAAATACTCGAGTTAATATTTTTGTTTACTAGTGTCATATTCTTCGAAAACATTTTAATTATTGAGTTTTTGAAGGCCACAAATGAAAAAGCGAGCAGGAAATTTGGTTTTCGTGTGTGGAAATGCTTGCTTCCACGTTTGCTTTCCAGAAAACGACTAATAATAAATTATAGCATGAAAAAAAAATCAAATTATCTATAAATTATCAGTGTATGATGCTTTCAATCCAACGATATTAACTTTGTTCTGACAAAAGACTCCAATAATATTAACCAGGCTACAATTATTAAAACTACAATTGTATACAACTCACATTGAAACAATATGTACCAGCCCCATTGAAGTTTCTTATCCAAACAAACATTATCTGAGACTCACAAACAAACATTATAAGAAATACAAACAATTAAAAAAAAAATGTAGGTTGGAACCATGAAGGGATATTAAAGGTTATCAAAACAAAACACAAAGGAACACTGTAAGTGTGATTTACCGCACTGTTTAAGGGCGATGACATTTTGATACCCACCAAATAAAATATACTTATTTGATAATTTAAAATAATAATATTTTAATTACATTTATTTTTATTTTAAAATTTGAGATATATATTAATATATTATTAAAAGAAATGTCAACTGGACGTTTATTTTTTTTAGAAGTATTAAAATATTATTTTCTTACTTGAAAACCTGGAAAACAATCTATTGTATAAAGAACTCCATTATCCTTCTTATTCTTAATCATGACTTTGCTTTTTTTTCTCAATTGTTAATTATTAGTTAGTCCTTGAACAATTAATTTGTAATTTAAAGTAGAAAAAAGTTAAGTGCATTACATAAACATTGGTTTTCAATTCCTTTATTCATCATAATATATTTAAGTTTACATCGTTATATAAATAATTCACGATACTATATGTTTAACGTGCCAACTAATTCCCTAAAATTACTTGTGGACAACATATTAATAAAAGCTTCTAAAAAGAACAAGGATGGCTTTAGAAACTCAAAGAACTCCATCAAAAAAATTAATACCAATTCACGCGCTTGACGAGTATTTAAAATTTTGTATTCTTTAAAAAGTAACGATGCATAAATACTTCATTTCTTATTTTACACTTATTCAACATTAATAAACAAATATTTCTATTTTAAAATATAAATTAATTTGAAATAAATAGAAATACAATATTTTTTTATTAAATGATATAAAAAGTATAGAAAATTTACAGATATATATTTATAATTTTTATCCATTAAAATGATGAGTTGCCGATAGCCGATAGAGACACGGTTTCTGAATCAAAGTCTACGTTAAAAAAGTGTTGTTAAAAGAAGTTTTTTCTTGCACTTCAGTTAAACGGAAAGCCGAGTGATTAAATGTGTACTCTTTGAAGTTTCACTTTCACGTATGAGATTAGTTCCTTTAGCTGTCGGCGTTTTTACCAAATTGCATTGACATGCTTTGTTTGTGTTGGTACAGAAATGGTGAAGGATCAAACTAAAGAAATGGAATTGGTTAATTGGAATCCCAAATCTGGATGTTTCAAGAAAGTTGGAGTGATGAGTTTTGTTTCGGTAGTAGGATCTGGTCCCACTAACACCTACACAATTTCTCCTGAACTCTACGAGACGTCCGGTCACCTGATCTCCCTTTCCTCCTAACCCTTCAAAGGTCTGTTTCGTATTTGATCTCACCGTTCCCTCCCAGTCGGGTACTTGCTAATGATACTCCGACGCTCAAGTTAGTGTTTGGTCCGTTCGGTCCTCGATTTCAGTATTAAAATGCACACTAGAAAATCCACCTACCTCTTTACTGTTGACCTCTATATATAGTGCAAGTTCTAGGCCCGAGATTAACGATTCACTAACCAAGGACCAATAGCTCCTTAATTAGGGCCAAAAATTGCTAATCCTTTACCAAAATCAACTTACCTTATTACCTTCCCGACCCTGCCGCTCGGTCCGGCCGGTTCTTCTAATTATGAGGACCGCCCGGTCTGGTACCGTCCAAACATCCAGTACAAGTTTCAAAATAACAACAACAACAACAACAACAACAATAATAATAATAATAATAATAATAATAATAATAATAATATATTAATTTTAATTATAAAAACAAAAGTATAATTTTATATTTTAATTTAGGCTTAAACCCTTTGTTTCCATGTTAAGAGGTGAATTTATGTTTAGTACCCAGTTTTAAAAATGAAGGCATTAGGTCTCCATGTTATGAAAATTGTATGACTTCAGTTCTATCCCTTTAACGACGTTAAAATTGAAAACGTTGAACTGTTTGTGGATGTGAGTTGTGCAAGAAATGTCACATGGCATTTAGTTGACCCTAGAATCATCTAACGTGGCAGCCAACGAAGGTTGTAATCACCCACATGTATCTTGTCCTTTCGCTCTTCGGCGGCGCTCCCCCTTTTCGTGGAGAGACCCGACGAAGACGTGATAGTTTTGTCGCCGAATGGGACGTTCACAGCGGGGTTCAGAAGCGTGGGGGAGAACGTGCTTCGGCGTGTGGTTCTTGTAGGTAGAGAAGCACAATTGTGTGGATGGCCAATCGCGACATTCCGGTGAACAGGAAACGCTCCTCGCTCTCCCTCCTCAAGAACGACAACCTCGTGTTGTCTGACGCCTGACATAGCAGTGCTAAGCCACCACCATTTCAACCTCTCAGAAATCGAAAAGGAAAACAAAAAAGAAAAAAGAAAAAAGGGAACCCCAATCTGGGAGTGAAGGCCATGGGGAAACAGGGGAAGAAATGAAAAAGGGTTTCCCTATTTAAAAACCCTAATGATTTTATTTCCAAGAAGGGGGTGAAAGCCACGTCCTTATAGCCCTTGTCTTCAGCTCAACTCTACGAGCCTTCAAATTCATGTGGACATCAATTTTCATATGTTCAAAAATGGGAGTATAGATATCCATCCAAGCTTTCTTTAGGGTATAACGATGAGGTGGAACATTCACCTTGCGGAACTGAATATGTCCATCAGACATCTCATGAGGCTTCAACGCCTCAAACTTTGGCTTCGGTGGCAAAACTTTGGCTTTTGATGCTACAGTCTCAATTTCCATGGTAGAAGTTGTCTGATTCAACACCATTCTATACCTGTTCAAAAAGCAACCCAAAATAAGTTGATTTAAAACATACAAAAAGGCAAACAATTGTCTATTTCTCCACTTCTAGTTATGAGCAGCATAATTATCAATCGCAAATAGTTCTCAATAGTTGTCTCCACTCATCACCGTAGGGGGTGAAAGCCACGTTCTTGTAGGCCTAGAGAAAGATTCCCGCGGCGGTAGTTTTTTGTCGGTTAATGAAAACGAAGTCGTGGGTTTTGAATATTTCTCCGGCCACATCAGTAGATGAAACGGTGAACGTGGGGACCTGCCCTAGCTGTAGCAAGATGAGAGGACCATGCTTGTGAGAGAGGGCTTGAACGATGCGACAACAGGCCAAGCTGATTAAGATTTCCGATGAAGGGTATTTAATTTTTGCAATTTAAAAACATGTAATGTATTCTTTTGGTTGTCACGTCAACTAATGTTGCCCAACTCATTGCCACGACAACATTTCTTGCACACCTCACATCCACAATCAGTTCAACATTTTAAATTTTAACGTCATTAAAGGGATAGGACTCAAGTCATACAACTTTCATAACATGGGGACCCAATGTCTTCATTTTTAAAATCGAGTACTAAACACAAATTGATCACCTCTTAACATAAGGATGAAGTAAGTGTTTGAGCCTTTAATTTATTAAAATATATTTTATGTGTTATATTTATCAAATATTCATAAATTTTATCTTTAAATACTTTTAAATATGGTTGGAATTTTGTGAGTTAAACAACATATGGTTGAAGGAGTCAAATAAGTTAAATAAAAATATATTCCTATCATATTTTATAGGAGGATTTTATGCGTTATTTAATTAATTAGTTTAGCAAATATTTCTCAAAGTTGGTTACAAATTATGTAGTATAAATGTTTACTGCTTATGCTCAATAAAAGATATGAGTTTCTCTTTCGTTCTTTTATCTCTTATACTTTAAAACCCAACAATTGGTATCAAGAGCATAAATGATCTTACGGGATCTATGATATAACCCACAAACACTTACAACTACCAAATAGCCACCACACATAAGATGGAATCTCAAACATCCTTTATTACCGTTTATTGCCTGTATTTGATGGACTAAACTATCAAATGTGGGTTGTCAAAATGGAAGTATATCTAGATGCTAATGATGTGAGGGAAGCAGTAGAAGAGGACTACGAAATACTTCCATTGCCAAATAATCCTACGGTTGCTCTAATGAAAAGTCACAAAGAAAAGAGGCTTCGAAAATCCAAAGCCAGATCAATTTTGTTCACAATCGTATCTCCACTCATTTTCAATAGAATAATGACGTTGAAAACAACACATGAAATCTTTAAGTTTTTGAAGGAAGAGTAGGAAGGCAGTGAGAGAATCAAAGGAACACAAGCTTTGAATCTGGTTCGAGAACTTGAGATGTAGAGGATGAAATATTCGGAGACAATCAAACATTATGCGGACAAGCTTCTCGACATTACAAATACGTCTTCTTGGCATTGAGATTCCTTATTCTCAAATTGTTCAAAAAATACTTGTAACAATTCCAGAAAGATATGAAGTCACATTAACTTCCTTGGAGAACTCAAAAGATCTTTCTACTATTACCTTGACAGAACTTTTGACCGCACTTTAGGCTCTAGAACAAAGAAAACTCATGAGAGAATAAGGTCATATTCCATGGGCTTTGGCAGCTAAATTGCTGTAAAAAAAAGGGTAAGTCAAGAAGTTTCAACCATTAAAATGATAGTAAATCCTCTCATGTTTTTCCTCGTGTCCTTTTTGTAAGAAAAACAATCATCCACATAGAAAGTGTTGGTGGAGGCCATATGTGAAATTCCATAAATGTGGACAATTAGGGCATGTGGAGAAAATCTGCAAGTCATCAAAGAAACAAGAGAATGTACAAGCTTCTGTTGAAGAGGGTGAAGAAGAAGAACATTTTGTTGTTTCTTACTTTGCTACTGCAAGATCAACAGAATGTTGGCTAATTGATAACGGTTGCATGAACCACATGACTTACGATCAAGAATTATTCAAAGATCTTAATTAATGCAACCTACAATACAAAAGTCAGAATTTGAAATAAAGCAAAAATAATAGTAAAGGGCAAAGGAACCATCGCCATCAGAGGTTGCAGAGGTTTGGAATTAATTACTTATGTTTTATATGTTCTTGAAATTGACTAAAAACTTAGATGATACGATCAATGGTGACTTTGAGTCGAGAAAAGATTGTTGGAATTTTGCAACTCAAACAACATATGGTTGAAAGAATCAAATTAGTTAAATAAAAATATATTTCTATCTTATTTCATAGAAAGATTTTATACATTATTTAATTAATTAGTTTAGCATATACTTTTCAAAATTGGTAACAAATTATGTAGTGTAAATATTTAGTATTTATGCTCAATAGAAAATATGAGTTTTCAATTATACTTTAAAATCAAACAAATACTTTTTATTTCTATTTTCAAATCTCTTAAAATAAAAAAGACAAACTTCTATCTTCATCCAAATTTATCTCCGGAAAAATTGTGGCCTTTGAGTCTGCTGTTTTAAATATCTGTCTAGCTTCGATTTGTTTGCCCTTCAATTCAATCAGAAACAGTTTGGACAACATGTGGAGAGAGACAACATTATTGGTGGTACTGCTACTTCTAGTGCATAAAAGTCATGCTTGTCACCCTTCTTCCTGTGGAAAAATAACCCACATCAGCTATCCATTTCGATTACGAGGCGACCCAGAATACTGTGGTGACGAAAGGTATGAGCTTGGTTGTGAGAATAATGTTACGGTGTTGTATCTGAACTCTGAACAATTCCATGTTCAGGCAATCAACTACGACAACTACACCGTGAGAGTGGTTGACCCTGCACTTCAACACCACAACTGCTCCTCCCTTCCTCTCCGTTCCCTCTCTCGCTCCAATTTCTCTGATACTTATACGCATCGCATGGGTCCATACCAAGCCGGTCTAGATCCGGATCGTAATTGGGAATCTCTGAGTTTCGAGCATATAGTGTTTCTGAACTGTAAGCATTCAGTGAGAGATAACAGCAAGTATGTGGAGAGTGGTGAGTGCGTGAAGTGGGACTCGAAGGGCTATGCATATGCAGTTACTGGAGACCTGAAAGCCGAGGACTTAGAAGTTGGGTGTGATGTGAAGCTTGTTGCTCCCACATCGTTGAGGACTATGAATAACCATTCCTACGCTGCCATTCACAGGACTCTCGCCTATGGATTTGAGATTTCGTGGACAAAACTCGCCTGTCAGAATCTTTGTCTACTCAACCGGTTCTGCTATTTCGACTCTTCTAAGAAAAAGCTTCGATGCGGGACTGGTGAGTGATCCCAAAATAAATATTATATATATATTATTTATTTTTGATTGATTATTACTGATAAAAACATTGTTCTAATTATTCAATCGATTTTTAGAAAGAATAATAATTCATTATTTTCTATCTTTTACCTGTATTAGTCAGTGCTGTAAAGAAAGCCTCATTCACTATAGATTTATGAAATTATGCAAACTGCAGTGAAATTTATGCTTTCTTTCATTTTTGGGTGATGAGCAGGTATTTTGGATATTCTGCTGGGAGGTACGAATCCTTATCATCTTAATTTACCTAAGCTTCAATTATAAGAGATATATCTAAAGTTCATACAAATTTGCGACTACTAAGTTCACACAGGATTTTTCTATTTTATTTTAATATCATCCAGATAAAAAAATTTATATTCTTTAGTTTGGCCACTGAGGAATAATATGAATTACTTTTGATACTTTATATCGACCTTATCCTTAAGGATATATACAGCAGTCAAAATGGGTTACAATTTGTGAGCCAACTCGGTTCACCACAGGTTCAGATCGGATTGGATTTAAAAAAATTGAATTTTTTTATGTGGGTCAGATTTTAACACGGCCCATTTAAATTTGACTCCTGCGGATTGAACCCGTGATGGGTCGGATTAGCCCGCCAACCCACCTACCTAATTTTATTTCTTTAATTTATTATTTTATTTATGAAACCCTAAAACATAAAATACTTTCTACACTCACTGTGTATACCAAAAATGTAACTTCTGCTTTCAGAAATCACTCTCACGGAACTTCTCTTATTTACGGTGTTGTCACTCTCACTTCCTGAAATTCTTCAAGGAGCAGGTTTTTTTGTATGTTTTTTATGTTTTTTTGGATGACATTTGGATTATATTGTACTTTTTATTATTATTTTGAATTGTCTTCAGTTTAACATCATTTTTTGGGGGTGAAATTTGTTTAAATTTGAATATAGAAAATTTGTAATTTTTTTTATTTAAAAAAACTCTAATTAAATGGGCTAGTGAGCCAACCCGTTTACCCACCAACCCGTGGTGGGTCGAGTTGGGTTTAAATTTTTCTGGCTAGCTAATAAATGAGGGGTGTTGCTCCCTACACCTCCCCAAGTGGGACCTGTACCTCCCCATTAATTTAATTTATTTCAAAAATATTTTACACCTCCCCATTATTTTCTTTATTCCAAAAATACCCTACACCTCCCCACTATTCTTAATAATCTTTCTCTTTCTCTCTCTAATGGAGTATTCACGTGCTTCAGATTTGAATTTGTAACATACTACAAAATATAAAATTCAGAAGAAACTTCAATATTAGTACTTCTACCATCTCCATTTTATAAAATTAAAAGTTAGATGCAAATACAAAATAATAAACATAATACTATTAATAGTAAATAATGATATATTATTATTATTATTATTATTATTATTATTATTATTATATACTAACTTTATAATGACGAAAGAACTAAATAAATTCTAAATCTTTAACAAATAATTTTTTTTTATATTATAAGTATTTAATAATATTTTTATATTATTTATCTAATAAATTAAATATTTTATTCAAGTTATTTGAGTCAAACATGTCGGTGAGTTAAAACATAATATAATGTTAAAAATTATAGATAATATATGTAAAAAAAAATACATGTATATAAACATTTTTCTATAAATTTAGAACAAATTTTTACCATTTATTAAGTTATTTGAAAAGAAAAAAATATATTTAACAACCAAAATAAGATTGAATCAAACTTATTTAAGAAAATATATTCAAATTTAAGTCATATAAATGCTCCATTAATGAGCCATGTAAATGCTCTATTAATGTAGAAAGAGAAAGAGAAAGAATGTTAAGGATAATGGGGAGGTGTAGGGTATTTTTGGAATAAAAGAAAATAGTGGGGAGGTGTAAAATATTTTTGAAATAAATTAAATTAATGGGGAGGTACAGGTCCCACTTGGGGAGGTGTAGGGAGCAACACCCATAAATGAGCCAGGTTGGGTTGTCTCACTTAGTGACCAACTCATGGTAGGTCGGGCCGAGTCGAGTCGAGTCGAATTACCCCTTTTGACAGCTCTAAGGATATACTTAGTTTTAGAAACAATTTTTAAAAATGTTCCTTATGTGATTGACTTTTACTTTGAGTGCTGAAAATTCTCTTCCTACATCCCTCTTGTAAAGAAAACCTATCATTGCGACGTTACTTTCTAAATGGATGTGTATAGCGTTAATTTGTAAGGACCAAAGTAATCTTTTACTTTAACATATACCTTATTGTATTTACGTTAACAGTGAAAATCAAATGATTCTTTACCTTGATATTTATTCACTCAAGCAAAATTTTCTCGCAGTATCTAGCATACTCAGCTATATTGCATGGACTTTGATTTTAAGAGCTTTGATATTGGTGGTGGTGATTGTTTTGCTTTTGGTATGTAAATGGAAGAAAAGACATGCATCAATGTATCAAAATATTGAAAATTATCTTGGACAAAATAATTTCGCACCTATTCGATACTCATTTAGTGATATTAAGAAGATGGCTGGAGGTTTTAAAGAGAAGTTAGGTGAAGGAGGATTTGGCTATGTCTTTAAGGGAAAGTTACGCAGTGGATCTTATGTGGCAATCAAAACATTAGGTAAATCTAAAGGGAATGGACAAGATTTTATCAATGAAGTTGCAACCATTGGAAAAATACATCATCAAAATGTGGTACAGTTAATTGGGTTTTGTGTTCGTGGTTCAAAGCATTATCTCGTGTATGAATTCATGTCAAATGGATCTCTCGATAAGTTTATTTTTTCAAAAGGTAGAAGTGTAAATTTAACCTATGAAAAAATATATAATATATCAATTGGAGTGGCTCGTGGGATTGCTTATCTCCACCATGGGTGTGAGATGAAGATTTTGCATTTTGATATAAAACCTCACAACATCCTACTAGATGAAAACTTCCTCCCAAAGATCTCGGACTTTGGATTGGCAAAGTTATATTCAATAAATAATAGCATTGTCACCATGACAGCAGCAAGAGGAACCATTGGATATATGGCTCCGGAATTATTTTATAATAACATTGGAGGAATATCCAATAAGGCTGATGTTTATAGCTTTGGAATGCTTTTGATGGAGATGGCAAGCAAAAGGAAGAATCTAAATCCGCATGCACAACACTCAAGTCAACTTTACTTTCCTCTTTGGATTTATGATCACATAAGAGAAGAGGAAAATATTGAAATGGAAGATATGACAGAAGATGAAAAAAAGATAGTAAAGAAGATGATCATAGTGGCCTTATGGTGTATACAATTGAAACCAGACGATCGTCCTTCAATGAATAGAGTGGTGAAAATGCTTGAAGGAGACATTGAAGACTTGGAAATACCCCCAAAACCTATTCTATATCCAGATGAAACAGTGACAGAGGGTCAAACAATCAACTCATATTCCTAAGTAGTTAGTGGAACTTGAAAATTTTGTAAGATTTGCTTTTAGTCTGAACTTGACATTTTTATAAGAATTGGATGTTGTCTGTATTTGAAATATTTATAAGAATTGAATATAGTCTCATAAGTAAATTGTGTATGTCTCTGTCTGTGGAGATGTGTGAGTTGTGTGGACATCATGCGTTTGAGTTCATGTATATGTGCATGTGTATTATGAGTGCATGCATTTATGTGTGTGCTATGCTGACGTTATATAAATAATATGAAAAAAATGAATTAATAAATAAATAAGACATTGTGGATAGAAAAAGACACAATAATAATTAATTTAATATTAATAAGATATACATTAGCGTTGGTTAAGAAAATATATATTTAAAATAAAAAATAAGTGTGTGTATTGGCTTATGCTGATGTCAAGCACTTAATAGCGTAGGTTTAATTAAAAATTTTGTTTTCTCCTAATGTAGGAGGAAGTTACTCAAGAAATCAAAATCCAAAAAAAAAAAAAAAACTTCGTGAAAGTTGGTGTAAAAGTGTGACATTCGAGTTTAGAGTGCAGTTGTGGGAAAAACATAAACTACAGTCAAAACGAACCTAAAATGATTCTAAAAATGTATGCAAATGGTGTATGAATATGTATAGTTAAAATTATCCTAAATTTACTAGTGACTTCATGAACTTGAACTAAGAAAACTAACTTTTCTATTCGAATTTCTATTTTAATGCATGAAAAATGATGCATGAATTCATAGATTATATATATTAAGAAGGTTATATTTAAGGTAATACGAACTTTAAACATCAATGAAAAGATGCAAAAATGCTAAAATACAAACTGTTGGATAAAATGTCTACAAGAAAACACCATGTAGATTTTACAATGCAATTAATATAAACATGTTTCTAGTACCAATAATACTAAAAACACATATTTAGAACAAATATATAACATCAAAACAACAAAATCGCATATACAAACCATAATTGCAAAGTTGAGATGCAGGAAACAACCAAAGGCAAACGTGTATGTATGTGAAACTAATATAATGGATAGTACATTGGTACAAATGTTGGTGTTTTGAACTAATAAGCTAGTCTAACGCAGTGCTACTAAAATTGTAAAACACTAAATGTAACAAGAAATCAACATTGAACCGAAAACTTAATTATACTCAATGAGATTAACGGAAATATCTGAATTAACT
Organism: Vigna radiata var. radiata; assembly: GCF_000741045.1. Lineage (NCBI taxonomy): Eukaryota > Viridiplantae > Streptophyta > Magnoliopsida > Fabales > Fabaceae > Vigna > Vigna radiata. Next base: position 32,289,736 of record NC_028356.1, on the reverse strand, counting down.
ACCCGAGGCTATCGCAACAGGTGGATGGGTGTCAGTTGGGTTTTCTTATGTTAAAAAAGGTTTTGATCGTTTCAGCATTCTAGCGAGAAACCAAGTGTTCCATGACAGTTTCATCATTGGATGAAAATTTCGTTTAGCACAAAGTTGAGTTCAAGAGTGTGTTCAGTAAGATATCTTTCAACATTTTTGGGCACAGTCTTCGTACTTGGGTGTTCCAACTAGTAACAATATTCTTTAGGTCTTTTGCTACTCTAAACAGTCCTTACCAGTTGGGCATGAGCTTTTCGCATGTTGGTTTCTTGCGTGGATCACACGTATTTCTCCATATTGAGTCTCTTTCATTGAAACCTCTAGGTCAAACCTTCGTGTTGTATCTTCGAGCAACCACTCTCTTATATGCTTATGGTCGCACAGTTGTTGCTTCTCTCCTTTCTTGGAAGGTGTCCAATTCCATTTTAAGATAGGCTTCATTGAGATTTATGTCCTCTACCTGTCTTCGGAGCGAGGGTTTGCCAACCTCTATGTGAAACATGGCAAACATGGCATTAGTACCATACGTGAGGTTAAATAGAGTTTCTCCAGTCATATTGAGTGGCAAACAACGACATGCCCACAAAACCTTGGGTAGTTCATCCACTCATACTCCTTTTGGGTCCCCCAAACGTCGCTTGAGTTCGACCATGATGATTTTGTAAATCACTTCAGCTTAACTATTCGTTTATGAGTGTTCGACTAAGCTAGCTATATGTATGATGCCCAAGTTCTTATAGAACTCAGCTAATTTCTTGTCAATGAAAGGGTTGTTGTTATTGGTTATGATAGTCTAGAGGAGACCAAAACAACATATGATTTTCCGTACAACTTTTTGCACCTTTTACGTTGTGATGGTCATTGATGGCATTACCTCCACGCACTTTGTAAAGTAATCGATGACGACCAGCAAGAACTTCTTTTGTGATCTACTGGTCAGGAAGGGACCAACTATATCCATCCCCCACTAAGCGAACGACCAGGAAGATATAATGTTGTGTAGCTCAAACGGCAACACCTTAATGTTATTGCTTTGCTCCTCACAAATTTTGCACTTTTGCACGAAGACCTAGGAATCGTCCTCCATCGTTGACCAGTAGGAGCTAACTTGCAATGCTCTTGCTTTAAGTGTGTGTCATATGGGGCGAAGACCAAAAATATCGTTGTGTTCCTTCTTTGATAGGCATTTTAGTAGGGCATGGGTAATTCTCTACGTAAAAATCCTCCCCAATAAACACGAAACGAGTTATCCACTTATCATATGCCAATTTGATAACCTCTCCCTAGTCTTGTTTGTTCATAAGAGTCTTGACCTGAATTCTCCAACCGATTTGATATTACATTTGTTTGATATGTGTTCATTTTTTATATAATAAAAGCAAGTTACAACATTTTTATTCCTTGAATAAATTGTTCATTTTTTAACCCATACCCTACGGATTCTTTTAATTTGGTTCTTAACTTTAGAAACACGTTTACTTTTAAATTTTTTTTTCTTAAATGTAGGTTTTTCAACATTTTTATTTTTAGTTTCCTTTTTAAAAAATTTCCTAAAATATCAATATCAAACATGTGACTCTTACACGACTCACATTCAATATTTGAAACATCTTTCTTTTCTAGCTCTAAAATATTATTTATCTAAACTTCTTCTAGAGCTTTTTCAAATCTAAGTTGTAATTCTTTAAAATTCATTTCAATTTTCTATGAATAATATCTAAATTTTTTTACTCATGCAGTAACTGTTGAAAAGCATAAGCAAATCTTCATACTCGTTATTACAACTAGAAATACTTACTTGACTTCCAAATGATTCACTATTGGCCATTAAGCAGACATTTGTTGGCTCATCAGAATCGCTTGAGCTTAAGGAGTTTGATTCATTATCCTTCCAAGCAATATAAACATTCTTCTTCTTGAAGAATTTATTTTCTTTCTTTTCTTCACCCTTTTTAATGTTTGGACAATTTGCATTTACGTGCCTTTTTACTTTGCAACTATAACATTTATACTTTGAGGAGGATCCTTGTTTCTCCTTCTTGTCCTTTTTTAAATTGTTCCTTACCTTTAGATTTCATGAACTTGTTGAATTTTCTGATCATGTGACTCATTTTTGTGATCTGAAGTTTTCATCTTCCTCAATTCTTTCTCTCTCCTTGGTCTTCTTCTTTATTCAATCGCCCAAGTTCTAGTTCACTTTCTCTTAAACTTAGCAAAGAGTGTTGCAAAAGACATGGTGGTAAGGTTTTGTGATTCTATTATTGCAGTCACTTTAGGTTGTGACGACCTGTTCAAAGATTTCAAATTTTTTATACTTGTTTCATCAGTATCAAATGTTTTACCTAACCTAGAAAAATTATTAACAATATGAGTAAAGCCCTTGTGCACGTCATATATTGTTTTTTCTTGTTGCATCTGGAACATCTCATATTTCTGAATCAACGAGTTCATCCTTATTTGCTTGATGTTGTTTATGCCTTCATGGTTACTAAAAGAATTTCTTACATCTCTTGAGCATTTTTACAAACAAATATCTTGTAAAATTCATCCAAGGTTAAAGAAAATGAAATAATATTTCTAGTTTTTACATCATATTGAGCTCTTCTATTTTCCTCAACAGTCCACTTAGTAGAGGAATTTCGTTCCTACATATTATTTACAAGTACAGTAGACATATATGCTTCATTTAAAATATCATCACACACACATTTAGCAATATAGACTCTATTCAGATTTTTTGTCTAACTTTCTAAAATGAATCATTTTTACTTGTAAATATTAAAAAAAAATTACAGTTAAATATTAAAAAAAAAATAGACAGCTAAATCAAGACTAATTTAACAAAATATAAATTTTAAAATTAAATAAGAATAAAGTTTGTTAGGTTAACACAAATTTTAATAAATATTAAAAAAAGAATAAAGTAAGATAGATTAAATAAGTACTAACTTAAATAGATGTTAAAAGTAAATTAGAGTAATATTACATATAAAATTAGAGTGGTTTTAAAGAGAGTTTTTGTTAATTCGGCCTGATGAACATATAATGTGAAAGAAAATGAGAGAAGATCTCCCGGCTCATCCTATATATTGCTAAGTCAAGTGTTCAATTCTATCAAGAATTATCGGAGCTGTTCACTTTCATTACCTTTACGAAAGTCAAAACTTTGGGAAGGTCAAAGTCCACGAGTTATCGTCACATTATATTTTGGAGGAGTGTTAATACACACTACAACAATTGCAGCTCAAAATATTAACAAATATCAGATAAAGATGTAGAAGGAAGGTGAATTCTCATATTATCATTTTCTTCGAAACGCACTTTTAATTATTGAGTTGAACAGCGAGCAGGAATTTTGGGTTACCGTAGACTAATGAAAGGAATCAAAATATCTTTCAAATTCTACATAATTATTTTAGCATACATGCTATCAACAGCTAATTACTACGTTCAACTGCTAAAACCAAATACATAATATTTAATTTCAATATATAAATTATATGTACGTTGTAATTTGAATGCGTCAATCTGCATATCAAGTGGTTATATACGACAAATCTCTGAAACTCTATCACAAGTGTGGCTCTATAAACCTCATGAGATCACGGATATTAACAGAAGAATATTCTTTTCGCAACAAGTCTATATATATGAGTCTGCTGTCCTAAAAAGCACAGTTCACCGTTCATCTGGCTTTGTGAGCGACCGACCATATCAAACAAGAAAGGTAATGGTGATTCTGTCATCCCGAGTGAATCCTGTATTGTTTTCTTTCATTTCTAGTTCTTTACTCTACTATTGTATGGAGCTTGATGTGAAACTTTGAAGCGGTAGAAATAATTTAAGTGTCAACTACTTTCCTTATTAAAGAATAACCTTAATCTTTGGTTGCAGGTCATTACAAAACGAAATATAACAAACATGTATCAAATATTAATTACGCTTACAGCTCTAACATAAAGTATAGTTGTTACAGTTACATACGATGAACGTTGAAGGCGAGCAGAAAGCCGAGACAAAAGGGTGGAGAAAAGGTCTGAACAAGGTAGGGAACTGGCTGGCACATAAGGACAATGATAATTGGTTGAAGGACATTAGGGGTAACCTGAGTTTGGTTGCTACGGTAATCGCAACAATAACCTTTCAAAGTGCTCTAAATCCACCAGGTGGCGTTAGACCGCCACAAGAAACTGGAGTAGTGGCTTGTCCAAAAGGGATGAACCCATGTCCTGGAGAATCTGTCCTAGCTTATACAAATGCCGAACTTTACAGAAGTTTCCTTGTTTGCAACACTATATGCTTCATATCATCTTCAGCTGTCTGTCTCTGGCTTGTTAGTGGGCTCACTCTAAACTACAGATTTTTCAACTGGCTTTTGTCAATAGGCATGTGCGTCACCATCTCTAGTCTCGCTCTTACCTACATGTTTGGTGCTCGAATGGTCAGCCCAACACCTATTTGGCACACATCCACCTCCATGTTTGTAATTGTTATGCATGTGTGGTTAGCACTGCTGGGACTCGTCGTTGTTGTTCATTGCCTGCGCCTGTTCGTTTGGATTCTCGCTAAACTGATTGGCAAACCTAAACAATGAGATATTCCATCTAGGTTTATCCTAGCTGTTCTAGCCAAAGCTCTTGTGAAATTAAAGATAAAGTATTTAGTGGGTCTTGTTTATTTCATTTCATAATACTAGTGGTTTATTTACTTTTTCTGTAATGTAGGCTTGTTGCCTAATTGGCCAGTGTGTCCGAGATTCAGGAGTTTACCTTCAAGTTCTTTAACATACAATCATCGGAGACTGATAAAAAATTAACTTCTATTAAGACCATTTTATATAAAAAAATTTAAATAGTAGTTAAATGATAAAAGAATATTTTTTTCTTCTATAATTCCAGTGTTTATTCACGTTACTTAATTCATAAATGATTTTTTGACATTATATGCATGACTTGACAATCCATTTTTAGAAATATTTGGTCATTAAAAAAATTATTTTCTGTATTTATAAACAAAGAGAGAAATTGAACGATAAAATAATAGATGTAAAGTGAGTAAAATTTATTGGGTGTCAAAACATAATTTTCATGCCTTTATGTATCCTAAAAAATATATAAATAAAAATAATAATGTATCAGAAGTTTCGTCTTTACCAATATATATCATAAGAAAAACCGAATCATAATTGATGGATGACGAGACAAAATTCTCAAAATGCTTCAAAGTTCGATTTTTGCCTATAAAATGTTTGAAGACGCATGTAATTGGTATCTAAAATGCATAGGAATAAGTTTGGATGTTAAAGTCAATAATGAGAAGAATACAATGGATTTGATATATGTTAAAGTCAATAATTAGTATTGTCTAGGTTGGGTCAAAGTTAGGAGATGTGCATGTTGGGATGTTTCCTTAGATGAATGGTGTAGAAATTTGGTGTTAAATATAGGAAGGATGATGAGCTAAGGTATGGATGAGATAGAAGTTCAAAGACTCTAAGAAATATATATGGTGGTGGTGGTATAGTGTTTGGAGGCTCCAAGAGAGGTTAGGCCAACTCAAGGAGGAATGTGACTAGAGGGACCTCATGAGTTGCTCTAGTCTTGATCTAAGATGAGTAATATGACCAAAATTGGACAACATAACATTACTCAACATCAAAGATGAAATGCAAGGAAGGAGACACCTCTATTTATAAACCAAGGGTGTATCCTTCTAACCCTAAAATCATAATCTCCCACCTTTGCTCTCACTGGCTAAAAATGAGGCCTTATCAGGAGTTGACAAGTGTCCACAAATCCTCTCCAATGATGGAAGGACATGTGGCCACTTACAAAACACATTCCTCTCCATTCCTAGAGTGTCATGTGGCCACTCTAAAAGCAAAAACTCTCCACTCCTAAGTTGCCATGAAGTTACCTTTTAAAAGTTAAATCATCTCCAGTGAAAGCATGACACATGGCACACACTTTCCACTTGGTTTGAATGTCTAACTTAAGGAAATACAATGGCCTAGATACTCTACACTACTCTTCAATCCATGCTTCACGATCGCTCCAAAGGTGGCCCACAAGATAGAGATGATGTCATCTTCATGGATTGCTTTCACTCTCTCGTAAGTGCTTGACTATAGCTAGGGGATTTTTCATCATTCCCTCCCTCTTGAAAAGGATTTACCCTCAAATCTTCAACATAGAATGACAAACTTCCTTATCTTCATTGGAGTTTTGTGTTTGTGTGTTTCTCCACCAAGATCAAATACCCATTTTATAACACAAGTTAAAACAAATGTTATATTAGTGAGTAAATGAAGAGCATAGCTCCCAACAATGATGCATCTTAAATTAAATGAATGATCAAGGTCATGAAGAGTAGAAGCATCTTTGAAGCTTTTATTTGTCTTATGTTGGATGTATATGTTTTAAAGACAATCAACTCATATTCCTAGGTATTTAGTGGAACTCGAAAATTTTGTAAGATTTGGTTTTAGTATGAAATTGACATTTTTATAAGAATTGGATATTGTCTGAACTTGAAATATTTATAAGAATTAAATATAGTCTCATAAGTAAATTGTGTATGTGTGTGAAGATGTGTGAGTGGGTGAGTTGTGTGGACATTTGCATCTGTGTATGTATGCGCCCATGCATTTGAGTTCATGTATATGTACATGTGTATTATGAGTACATGTGTGCGCCAATGCATGCGCGTAGGCGTCTATGTGCGTGCTATGCTGAAGCTATATAAATAATGAAAAAATGAATTAATAAATAAATAAGACATTGTGGATAGAAAAAGACACAATAATAATTAATTTAATATTAATAAAATATTGATTAGTGTTGGTTAAGAAAATATAAAATTTAAAATAAAAAAATAAGTGTATATATTGGCTTATGTTGATGCCAAGCACTTAATCGCGTAGGCTTAATTAAAAAATTTGTTTTCTCCTAATGTAGGAGGAAGTTACTCAAGATATCATAATCAAAAAAAAAAATAACTTTGTGAAAGTTGGTGTAAAAGTGTGATATTCGAGTTTAGAGAGTAGTTGTGGGAAAAACATAAACTACAGTCAAAATGAACCTAAAATGATTCTAAAAATGTATGCAAATGGTGTATGAATATGTATGGTTAAAATTATCCTAAATTTACTAGTGATTTCATGAACTTGAACTAAGAAAACTAACTTTTCTATTCGAATTTCTATTTCAATGCATGAGAAATGATGCATAAAACTTGTGTAGGCTTTTCTTTATATTTTTTTATGTTCTTTCAGCTTATTTTTTCTGTTTTTAGCTTTAGATGTAACATTGATTTTACTTTAATTTGACTTGACACATAGATGCTTCTAATGTCAAGACATCTTTTTTTAGACATCTTTTTCATGATTCTATGATGTCTATTTTCTAGTTGTTTAGACATTTTATCTTTTTCAAACATAAGAGAATGTGATTTTGTTCTTTGTATCTATTTTCTTTTATATTTTTAAATATTTGATTACCCAAGATTATTTCGTTAAATGTTATTTGTTAAACTTCAAAACTAGAGATGCTTTAAACGATCTTAGTCACTTTCTTAGACGATCTTGTCTTAACACATGTGTTAGGCATGGTCTTCTCGCTTGGGTGTTCCAACCGGTATACACCATTCTTTAGGTCTTTTACTACTCTAAACGATCGTTACCAGTTGGGCAGTAGTTTTTTCGCATATTGGCTTCTTGCGTGGATCACAGGTATTTCTCCACTTTAAGTCTCCCTCATTGAAACTTATGGGCCAAACTTTGGTGTTGTATCTTCGGGAAATCACTCTCTTGTATGCTTATGGTTTCACGGTTGTTGCTTCTCTCCTTTCTTGGAAGGTGTCCAGTTCCATTCTAAGATAGGCTTCATTGAGATCCATGTCCTCTACTTGTCTTCGAAGTAAGGGTTTGCCCACCTTTATGTGAAGCATGACATCAGTACCAATGTGAGGTTGAAAGGAGTTTCTTAAGTCATGTCGATCGACAAACAAAACCTCGGGTAGTTCATCAACCAATACTCCTTTTGGGTCCCCCAAACATCGCTTGAGTTTGACCATAATGGTTTTGTAATCTGCTTCAGCTTGACCATTTGTTTGGGGGTGTTCGACTAAGCTAGTTATATGTATCCCAAGTTCTTAAAAAACTCAGTTAATTTCTTGTCAATGAACTGGTTGCCAATATTGGTTATGACCGTCCAAGGGAGACCAAAATAATATATGATTTTCCATTCAAATTTTTACACCTATTGCGTTGTGATGGTGACCAATGGCTTTGCCTCCACCCACTTGGTAAAGTAAACAATGACAACTAGCAAGAACTTCTTTTGTGACCGACCGGTCAGGAAGGGGCCGACTATACCCATCCCCTACTAAGCTAACGGCCAGGAAGATATAATGTTATGTAACTCAGACGGTAGCACCTTGATGTTATTTTGCCCTACTCCAAACAACTTTTGCACGAAGACCTAACAATCTTCCTCCATCGTTGGCTAGTAGCATCCAACTCGCAATGCTCTTGCTTTAAGTGTACGTTGTTCGGGGTGAAGACCACAAATGTTGTTGTGTAGATCATTTAGCATATACTGAGCTTCCTCCTCTAATAGGCATTTTAGTAGGGTGTGGATAACTGTCCATACAAATCATCCCCAACAAACACGAAACGAGTTATCTGCTTAGCATCTACCAATTTGATGACCTCTCCCTAGCCTTGTATATTCATAAGAGCCTTGACCTGACTTCTCCAACCGATTTGATATTTCATTTATTTGACGTATGTCCCTTTTTCATACAATAAAAGCAAGTGACAACATTTTTTTATTCCTTGAATAAATTGTTCCTTTTTCAACCCATATCCTACAAGTTCTTTTAATTTGGTTCTTAACTTTAAAAACACATTTATTTTTTTAAAAAAAATTCTTAAATGTAGGTTTTTCAACATTTTTATTTTTAGTTGTCTCTTTAGGAAAACTTCCTAGAATTTCAATATCAAACATGTGTCTCTTACACGATCCACATTCAACATTGGAAACATCTTTCTTTTCTATTTCTAAAATATTGTATATCAAAACTTCTTCTAGAGCTTTTTCAAATTTAACTTGTAATTATATAAAAAATAATTTAAATTTTCGATGAGTAATATCTAATTTTTTTATTCATGCATTAATGGTTGAAAAGCATCAAGCAAGTCTTCATACTCATTATTAAAACTAGAAATACTTACTTCACTTCCAGATGATTCATTGTTAGCCATTAAGTTGAGGTTAGCTTGATTCATTATCCTTGATCATCAGAAGAGCTTAAGGAGCTTGATTCATTATCCTCTCAAGTAATATAAACATTCTTCTTCTTGAAGAATTTCTTTTCTTTCTTTCATCCTTTCTAATGTTTGGACTATCTGCATTTACGTGTCGTTTTTCTTTGCAACTATAACATTTATACTATGAAGAGGATCCTTGTTTCTCCTTCGTGTCATTTTTTAAATTGTTCCTTACATTTGTATTTCATGAACTTCTTGAGTTTTCTGATCATGTGACTCAAGTTTTTGTCATCTGAAGTTTTCATCTTCCTTAGGGATTTTGTACTTCTCAACTTTCGGTTTAACGGCCAAGTTCTTTGTATCTCCTTGGTCTTCTTCTTTATTCAGTCACCCAAGTTCCAGTTCACGTTCTCTCAAACTTACAAAAGAGTGTTGCAAAAGACATGGTGTAAGGTTTTGTGATTCCGTTCTTGTAGTCACTTTAGGTTGTGTCGACCTGTTCAAAGATTTCAAATTTTTAGATTTGTTTCATCAATATCAAATGTTTTACCTAACCTAGAGAGATTATTAACAATATGAGTAAAGCCCTTCTGCACGTCATATATTGTTTCTCCTTGTTGCATCTGAAACATCTCATATGAATCAACGAGTTCTTCCTTGCTTGCTTAACCTTCTATGCCTTCATGGTTACTCGAAAAACTTCCTACATCTCCTGAGTATTTTTACAGATAAATATCTTGTAAAATTCATCTAAGGTTAAAGAAAATGAAATAATATTTCTAGTTTTTACATCTGAACTCTTCTATTTTCCTCAGCAGTCCACTTAGTAGGACTTTGGTTCCTGCACATTATTCATAAGTATAGTAGACATATATGGTTCATTTAAAATAGTATCGCACACACCTTTATCAATATAGACTCTATTAAGATTTGCATTCTAACTTTCTATAATGGATCATTTTTACTTGTAAAAAGTGGAGGTATGTTAATAGAAGCACATTTAGCAAAGGTTTCGTTTTGTTCTACCATTTTCAAAAAATTGGAAAACCATTAAAGCAAACTCTGATACCAATTGTTAGAATCGCACAACGAAATGTTCGCATGTAGACAAAAACCAAAAGGGGGTGAATTAGTTTACTTAATAAAATCATGCCTTTTAAAGATTTTTCCTTTTTATAAACCGATTGATTCTTTATATACAACAACAATAAAGATAAAGAGTGTAGGAAAAGAGAAATTTATACAAATAGTTTTATATTGGTTCAAATAAAAAAACTTTACATCTAGTTGTTAATCTCTCAAAAGATGGATTAACCAATCATTACAAATAATCAACAACTTACTATCAGAGAGAGTAAAGGTAAGGTTTAAAACATCTCCTTTGACACACAAAGGATGAACAACTTTTCTAACAACAATAGCAGTACTCAATTACTTAGACAAACTCAATGAAAGTTCTCGCTCTACCCATATTAGATTTTTCAAAGTCCCTTTTTCACAAACACTGAGAGTTTATCTAAGACGTACATAACTCTTAAATCTCTTAGTGAAAAGTTCTTTTGAAATTAGGTTTAAGTAGAATATATATAGACTCTTATTTTGAAAATTTGGTCAAAAAACTAAAAAGCTTATTTACAATTACCACTAATAATCGATTATCAATTATCAATAGTAATAATTGATTATCTTATAGGCTTTTATGAAAAATAAAACTTTCCTTGAGTGTATGCTCATTTAAATAAAATACATAAATTACAAGACTTTAACATCTAAATTCTTAAGTCTTCATTCTTGAATCCAAACTTTTTTTAAATCTTCAACACTTCTCCATGAATCATCATCATCAAAACAAGAAAAATGTTCATCTTCTTTTTTTCTAACATGCATGAATTGAAGGTTTAGAGTAAGGTTCCCATATATCAATGTGTATAAAATAAAAACATTTTTCAAAAATAAAACTGATAATGGGAACAAGGAAGTTTCTTCTGTTTAGTAAAATGACAAACATCACAAACGAGGGATTTATCACATTTAACAAAAGAAAAATTATTTTTTATAATATCAATGCATTTAATTGAAACATGACGAAAAAAAATATGCTAAAGAGTGAAAAAATCAACAGAAGATAAATTAATAACATTAATTATATGTAGCAAAATTTATGCAAAAGCCTATCTTGAATTTTACATTAAGTAAAGATGATAATACATGACAACTAGCAGTTAATTTTACAATGGATAAAATATTGAAACTAAAGCTAAGATATAAAACACACCATGCATGATCTTAAATTAAGAACACATTACCAGAATAATTTGCTAACTTGAAATGTTAAATATTAAAATAAAAATACAGTTAAATATTAAAAATAAATTAGACAGCTAAATCAAGACTAATTTAACAAAATATAAATTTTAAAATTAAATAAGAATAAAGTTTGTTAGGTTAACACAAATTTTAATAAATATCAAAAAAAGAATAAATTAAGAAAAATAAATAAGTACTAACTTAAATAGATGTAAAAAGTAAATTGGAGTAATATTAAAAATAAAATTAGAGTAGTTTTAAAGAGAGTTTTTGTTAATTTGGCATGATGAACATATAATGTGAAAGCAGATGAGAGAGGATTCTATCATCTCCCGGCTAATCCTATATATTGCTAAGTCGAGTGTTGAATTCTATCAATTATCGGAGTTGTTAACTTTCATTACGTACCTTTATGAAGGTCAAAACTTTGGGAAGGTCAAAGTCCACGAGTTATCGTCACATTATATTTTTTGGAGGAGTGTTCATACACACTACAATAATTGCGGCTCAAAAAATTAACAAATATCAGATAAAGATGTAGAAGGAATATTCAGCTTGGAATTCTCATATTATCATTTTCTTCGAAACGCACTTTTAATTATTGAGTTGAACAGCGAGCAGGAATTTTGGGTTACGTGTGGAATTAACGACTAAAAAATTATAGCACGAAAATAAAAATATATATTCAAATTTAAATAAATTATCAGCATGATGTTTGCAATCCAACTATATTAATTTTGTTTCTGACTGAATATAATATTAACCACTTATATCAATTGTATTTTAAATGTTAGAAATAATATAATAAAAATTTAGTTAAAATTAATGTATTATTTGTTTCCTGCTCCATGTCCAAGAAGAATATGTTGAACACAAGGAAAAGATCATGAGGCCATATATTGGGATGGGGAATCATGAAAACAATATGTACGTACCAATCACATGTTGAAGTTTCTTATCCAAACAAACATTATATTTGATCTAAACACTGTAGAAACACTATTTTCTTAATTGAAAGCCTGACTCTGAATTACGTTAATGCAGATGGAAAACGAACTTTTGTTTCTCATTCTTAATCTTTTCTTCTTCTTTTTCTTAATTGTCAAGTACTAGTCCTTGAACAATTTGCAAATTAAAGTAGAAAGAAAAATTTAAGTACATTATATAAACATTGTTTTTCAATCAGCATATAAAATTTTTATTTCGATAACTTCTCCATCCTTTATTACAATATATTTAAGTTTTTGTCCTTATTTAAATAATCCACATTTGTTAATTATGTTCTCAAACTAATTCCCTAAAATTTCTTTCAGACAGCGTATTAATAAAACCTTCCAAAAAAAAGACAATCTAGGATGGCTTTAGGAACTAAAGAAAGCTGTTTCTTAGTCAAACCCTACGATTTAAGTATCACAAGTCTTCCTACAATATCTATATATATAGTTGAGTTTGTGTTGTTTTAAATATCAAAATCTAACTTCTTGAATTGAATGAAAAACAGTTTAGACATAATGTGGAGAGAGAGAGCATTGTTCCTCGTACTGCTACTTCTAGTCCACCATATTTGTGCAACCAACAAAAAACAACTTTGTCTCCCTTCTTCCTGTGGCAATATCACCCACATCTCTTATCCCTTTCGATTACAAGGTGACCCAGAGAATTGTGGTGACGAAAGGTACGAGCTTGGTTGTCAGAATAATGTTACGGTGTTGTATCTGCACTCTGCACAATATCATGTGCAGGCAATAAACTACAACAAATACAAAGTGAGAGTGGTTGATCCTGCACTTCAACTCCATAACTGCTCCTCCCTTCCTCTCCGTTCCCTCTCTCGCTCCAATTTCTCTGATACTTACACGAACAACATGGGTCCATACCAAGCCGGTCTACGTCCGGATCGTAATTGGGAATATCTGAGTTTCGAGCATATAGTGTTTCTGAACTGTAACCATTCGGTGAGAGAGAACGGAAAGTATGTGGAGAGTGGTGAGTGCGTGAAGTGGGAGTCCAATGGTTATGCATATGCAGTGGGTGGAGACCTAAAAGCTGAGGACTTAGAAGTTGGGTGTGACGTGAAGCTTGTTGCTCCCACATCGTTCAGGACTTTCAATAACCATTCCTACGCTGCCATTCACATGGCTCTCGCCTATGGATTTGAGATCTCTTGGATAAAACTCGCCTGTAAGAAGCATCACTGTCGATTCGGCTTCTGCTATTTCAACCGTTCTAGACAGAAGCTTCAATGCTCATTGGGTGAGTCACCACACAGACAGATAGATTATTTTAAATTGGTTATTATTGATAAACCATTGTTCCGTTTATTCAATCAATTTTTAGAAAGAAAAGAAGGTAATAATTCATTATTTTCTATATTTCACATGTATCAATGAGAACTCATCATGCTCGTGTAAAAACATCATTCATTATAGCTTTATGAAATTATATGCAAATAGTGAAATTTATGCTTTCCTTCTTTTTGTGATGTACAGGTTTACTGGATATGCTGGCAGGTACGAATTTTTATCGTCTTAATTTACCTATGCTTTAATTGTAAGAGAGAGATATATAAAGTTCATGAGTAATTCATTCACACATAATTATCAGGACAAAAATTTTGATATGCTTTATTTTGGCCACTGGGAATGATAACAAGAATTAGTTTTGATGCTTTATGACAACCTTATTCAATGATACGCTTAGTTTTAGAAACGATTTTTTAGAAACAGGTCGTTATGTGAAGACTTTCTCTTAGAATTCTCAAAATTCTCTTCCTCCATCCCTGTGGTGTACAGACAACTTCTCATTACGACGTTACTGTCTAAAAGTATGTGTACAGTATCAATTTTTTAAGAACCAAAGTAATCTTTTACTTTAATATATACCTTATTGTATTTGTTAAAATAATCTCACACAAAAAATATATATATATATATATATATATTCTGCAAAAAAAAGTCGCGGACAAAGAAAATATATTCTGCAAAAAAGTCTATTGCGCTTCATTCATTGATTGGGATAGAAGCTATTAAAATAGCCACTTACAAAACAGAAAAACTAAATATCTCTTAAATGACCGGGTGTTAAAATAAATGACCACTAACTGTTACCTAGTTGTTACAGCAAAACCGAAACTAGAAAACAAAAGACCTACGAAGTTACATAAATATACTTTCTTAAATTTAAGTTTATTTAACCGTATTTAGATTAAGGGTGTAAATGAAATTATTCTTTACCATGATATTGATTCACTCAACCAAATTTTACTTGCAGCATTTAGCATATTGGGCTTTAAGGCATGGGCTTGCATCAGAGCTTTGTTTGGACTACTACTTATTGTTGCACTCTTGATATGCAAATGGCGGAAAAGACATGCATCAATGTATCAAAATATTGAAAATTACCTTGGACAAAATAATTTCGCGCCTATTAGATACTCATTCAGCGATATTAAGAAGATGGCTGGAGGTTTTAAAGAGAAATTAGGTGAAGGAGGATTTGGCTCTATCTTTAAGGGAAAGTTGCGCACTGGATCTTCTGTGGCAATCAAAATATTAGATAAATCTAAAGGGAAAGGACAAGATTTTATCAGTGAAGTTGCAATCATAGGAAAAATACATCATCAAAATGTGGTACAGTTAATTGGGTTTTGTGTTCATGGCTCAAAGCGTTATCTTGTGTATGAATTCATGCCTAATGGATCTCTCGACAAATTTATTTTTTCAACAGACAGAAGTGGCCATTTAACCTATGAAAGAATATATAATATATCAGTGGGAGTGGCTCGAGGGATTGCTTATCTCCATCATGGGTGTGAGATGAAGATTTTGCATTTTGATATTAAACCCCACAACATCCTACTAGATAAAAACTTTGTTCCAAAGATCTCCGACTTTGGATTGGCAAAGCAATATTCAATACATAACAGCATTGTTACAACGACTGCAGCAAGAGGAACCATTGGATATATAGCTCCAGAATTGTTTTATAATAATATTGGAGGAATATCCAATAAAGTTGATGTTTATAGCTTTGGAATGCTCTTAATGGAGATGTCAAGCAAAAGGAAGAATCTAAATCCCCATGCAGAGCACTCAAGTCAACTTTACTATCCATTATGGATTTATAATCACATTAGAGAAGATGAAAATATTGAAATGGAAGACGTGACAGAAGATGAGAAAAAGATAGTAAAGAAGATGATCATAGTAGCCTTATGGTGTATACAATTGAAACCTAATGATCGTCCTTCAATGAATAGAGTAGTGGAAATGCTTGAAGGGAACGTTGAAGACCTAGAAATACCTCCAAAGCCTACTCTATATCCAGATGAAACAGTGACAGAAGGTCAAACAATCAATTTACATTCTTAAATAGTTAGTGGAACTTGGAAATTATAAGAATTGGATATAGTCTAATAGGTTGAAACATAAAGATATTAAAATATCATTTTAATTTTATTCTTCCTTTCATCATTAATTTAATTATTTTGATAAAGAAAAGGATAAAAAGTTGTAATAGTAAAAGATTTAAAAATGCAACACATATCGATCTTCTTATGTTACTCTTACAATTTTGTATCAGATTCTGGTTTTTAAGATCACTTTAAAATGTCTTTGAATTGGAGTGTCTAAAAACCTTGAATTTATAGTTCATTAAATAGTCAGTATTACTAACTCCATATGACTCAAGATATTATTTTTATTAACTCAACAAACATATACACATATAATATTCGTAAATTATACGTGTTTATTACACATATTATATATATATATATATATATATATATATATATATATATAACCATTTTATCACAAATCATTCAAATTGTAGTACTAAAATTAATTCTAATAATATGGAGGTAACATGCTCATAAGCAAAACATTTATACGCATTTTCAAAACTATTGCACCACACTTTTAACGTGTGTTTTTCATGAATATAAATTTAGACGGAGTAGATGAATTTGAGTGGATTAGAAAATAAAGTCTATTATGTTTGTTTTAAGAAATTTGGAAATGAAAGTAAGTAAATTTAGAAATAAAATTTATGAAAATATATAAGTAATTTAATCTATGCAATAAATAAATAATAAAAAAATATTATCAAATTATCCTGATGATAAAATTAATATGCAATGAGTTAAGGTTATTTTAAAAAAAAAACTGTTATTCAATAATTTTGAAAAAATAATAAATTAATGTTACTTTTTTCAAACTATTATATGAATTCTTTATTTATGTACTAAATAATTATGTTTAAAATTAAAATTTGAAAAATATGATTTTAATTTTATAAGACTAAATATTTTATTTTGAGTTTTCATTTAACTTATTTGATTTTTTTTAAAAAAAACAAATTAAAACCGGTCACAAAATAACTCGTTGACCCAACATAAAAAAGAGTGAAGTGAAAGAACTTACCATCCATCTGAAAATTAAACTGAACCCATTTAATACAAACTTTTTTAAGAGTTATTAAGTTGTATTCCAAATTACCCATTTTCTAAATATGATAAGTTTATAAAATAATAATTATGGCAAAAGGAAAAGCCATCAAATTTTAAATTCATGTCAAGTGAGATTGGAAGTTTGGAATTGATTTCACCTCACCAAGAATCAATTTCTTTTTTGTTTGCGAAGTTTGGAAAATTGGTTTCATCCCACCTAAAATTCATTTTTAGATAATCAGTTTCACTCTACCCATAACCGATTCTCACAATTCCAAAGTTCAACCATACATTCCACCACCACCTTCCATCATCAACCATTCGAATGATTTTAATGAGGATAACATAGTCATTACAGTAATAACTCCCTCAAGTCGCCTTACCTCAAATGAGATTGGAAAAACTCACTATCTTGCAAATATTTTCATTATCTCACTTTTTAATTGGATGAAACAAATACAAACGAGTCCCACAAATTCACACATCAAATCCCTTTAAACATAAAATTCGTGTAAAAGAACCCAACATAGTAATCAATAACATGTCAACTCTTACCATAATATCACATATCACCCTGTCTTAAAAAAGCTTAAAAAATAAGAGGAATGGAGAATTAGGTCTTGATAAGAAATAAATAAATTAGTTATTCTCATGAAAATTTTGATTTTTTTTTTCAGCATTGACTTATCTTTATTTTCACTTCACTTTACTATCATACATAAATAAATTTTTAGGTTAATAAAAATGTCCACATCATATTTATAAATTTCTACATTTGTTTCATATTTACTTATGAGATTACATTTTTATCTATTTAAATTGTTATTGTAAAAAGGAAGTTGGATAAATAAAAACTAACAATTTGATTTCTTTTAGGTTGTGTTTCCTTAAAGGGATGAATTTGAAAGAGATGGAGTGAATGTTGAGGGAATTTGAGAGTAAATTAAGTATTTTGTTTTAAAGGATTTAGAAATAAGTGAGGTAAATTTGGAAGTAAATTTAGGAAAAGTTAGTGTAAGATTTGAGTGATGTGACAGATAAAAAAATATTTTAATTAATAGAAAATGATCAAGATTATTAAAATATCTTTAGTGGTAAAGGTAATATAAAATAATATTTATTAATAATATATTTATTGGTAAAAATTATTATAAGAAGGAAAAAAACAAAATTATTTTTTAAAATAAAATAAATTTGTATTTAAGTAAAGTCAAATAATTATGTTTAAAATATAATTTTTTAGAATATAATTTACTAAGTGATATAATTTTTTTTGTTATTGAAGTCAAATTGAATATTCATGATGAACCAAATAATGAAGTTACAATATTACATGACATAATATATATCATAATTCATAATGAAGTTCCTTCATTTAGGTATGTAAGTAACATATTCAAATGATATTGTGTTTACATCCCTATTAGACACTATATATGATGAGTGTGAAGACAAAAATTCAAAGCACCATCTGAATAAATTAGCATCTTGAATGTTTATTATCCTTAATAAGTTACCAATTTCTTCTGAAGTAAGATTAGATGAATGAGTTTTAATGATTTCGTTGGTTGTGGCTGGTATCAGGGCATTTCGATGCTCCATGACTACTAATTACTGATGAACAATGGCACATAGTCTTCTTATTGAATTTTTGTTTTCTCTCATTTCATCAATTATTCGAGAATCCATCTTATTATAAGTTCATTCAGGTGACTTTGGCAATAAAAGAAAAGTGTGACAAATTTTGTAAAATGAAATAGAAATGAAGATGTAATGTAACAAATCAAATACATAAGTCCATGTAATATAATAAAGCAAATTTAAGCTGATGTAATACAATTATCTAATATTATAAAACTTAATTATCTAATTTGTGTAGAATTAAGTTAACATTAAAATTGATGTTTGCAAATTATTGGTTCATGTCCAAAGATAAGTTGGTCAAGTTATCTTCAATTCGTTGAACACACCCTTACATTTATTCCATACCTTGCATTCTATTTTGCAAGTATTATACCCCTTCCCACATTTGAGTCATCATGTCGAGATTTGAAGGATGGGGAGGATGTTCAAAATGATCACCAAGGTCTCGGCTTCCTTCAACAGGATCGTCATGTTCAGGACTTTGATCCTGTGGTTGTCCTTCATCTTCATTAACACATAAGTCATGTTGTCAAACACCATTAACGTTGACAATATTCAACTTTTCAAAGAATTGCTAGAAAAATGTTGTTTGGTCCCAATTTAAGTGTTGGCATCGGTGTCAAAATGTACTTCTCTGTATTGCATAATTTGGGTGATTAATACACCATACAGTAGAACTGTGTCACTGGCATTACATTTAAGCACATGGTACATGATGTGACAAGGCCAATTGATAGATATATTATTTTTGAGCACCCATAGCATAATGATATCTTTTTTTAAGAATTTTGCGCAATTTCCAACTCGTTGGGTCAACGTATGCATGACAACATAATACAAAAGTTTGTCATTAATGTTTAAACAACTAACCGTTTTCAAATGTTGACCCTACACTTCTAGTTTGACCATAGTAGTCAATGTCATCTCGGGGTCATAGGGAAAGTCATTTGGTATATTTTTGAACGACAATTTTCAACTCTCGTATTTTAAATAGGCAACATTCAACCAATCAAGTGGTATCAACTTAATTCTTTTTTCGTCAACTACACTCTCAAGATGTCCATTTGCTAAGATCCTTAGATTTAAATAGAAGACTTTTATCAAATTCGGATAGAAGGGTCGCTCTAATCTTACAAAATCTGATACGCCCTGAAAGACGAGGTGATGATGAAAATATAGACTATTGGTGGCAAATGAATCAAAATTCATAATATTTGGAACCATAACATTTATAGAAATTAGTTGCGTAATGCTCCATCTAATGACTATCACTAAAGAAACGACGTTGATCTAATACTTCTTCCATGGATGGCCTCCTTTGTGTAAGAGTGTCTATCTTAGTCATTGTTTCTTTTTCCTTACGACTTCTTTGGATTCTCTTTTAGGATGATGATGTCATTGAACAATAGCTTCAACAAAAAAAAGAAAACGATAATTAACATTGTTCAAAATAATGCAACAATTGAAGGAAAAGTCAAAATGTTACAATATAAATCAACTTAAAACTATTAAACATATACATGGACTCAACTACCACCCATCATCATGTTACACAACTTATTCTTGCATACAGGGTTTGAACACTAGAAATCAGAACACTGGTCCATAATTGTATCTTCTTGTATGTTCATCGTAGATAATATTTCCCATATATTGCCCTCGGGGTATATTGGAATAATGGGGTGCAACATCCATGAGGTCCATGAAGCCATTGAGCCTTGTCATCAGTTTATCAAATTGTGAGTCCATTATGTCGACCATAGGTGCCTTCTACTTTGAACTACGTGAAGATGACATGCCTCCATATGGGATGGAGGGCACAGACTAAGTAGCCCCTGGACTATACTTGTCCATAGGTGGAGGGGATGTTGATGGAAGCATCTCCAATCTTCAAGAATGAAGAAGCTCCTCGACTCAAAGATGCAGCGGAATTGGAAGACTGGTTGATGGAATCTGATGCACGGAAGGTGTTTGATAAAAGGTGTGAACGTGTTTTAGATGGATTGTGGTGATGAAGTCTAGCTCAGACAGATTTCCTAAGGGGAAAGAAGCTAGACTATGCAAAGCTAAAGCTAACAAAGAGTTTGAACTTGAGAGAAGTGGCTAAATTTTGACAGCATAACACTAATTTCATTCAAGTTAATTTGTACAATGAGTAAGCTTCCTTTTATAGGAGAAGGAAAGCTTATCAATCTTGCAAGGTAAGTTAGCTAATGTACATGTGCTGAAATATTGAGAGAAGCTTGCAGAAGAAGCTATCAACTGACCATGTGTTCCACATGATAAACATGAAACATGTGCTCAAAGGAATGGAGCATCTCCTCGTCACCGCTGGGCAGTAGTGTGCTTGCCGCTGAGCGCCAGCGTGTCAAAGTCTCCTTCTTTGTCTCCTTTGCTTCCTCCTTGCTTGGTCACTTCCTTGCTTATTATTAATGACCTACAAACAAAGTAAAATGTATTAAGTAAAGAGAATCATGCTAAGACTTGGATAAGGAAAGAGTTTTGGGAATATTTATTCTACTTCCCTTTCTTTAGTCTTAGTTGTAGTCGATACTTCTTTGGATGGGAAATCCCGAAAGGGGTTGCCATTAGATGTAGAGTTGGGTCATTGAACCCTTGAAAAACAGGTTCTTCGGGAATGTATTCCACTTGTTCATTGAGATCAACTTGTAAATGAGCATCTACCAAAGTTGACGTGCTTGACATATTGTTCGAACTCCACTTTGAGTAGCCCGATGAGCGGCCCAAGGCTCAACCATTAGATTGTAATGTCTAATCGTAGTGACCTTCTACTTAGTCGTAGAAGACTTTGCCTAAAATGCAATGCACAACCAAAGAATAAATTAATAAATGCTTAAGATTTCAAACCCTAAATCAAATTCATAAGATATCTCATTAATATCTTTTGATTAGGTCGTCCCAAACTTTGTCCTTTGCTTTAAATCTTCTGGGTGTTGCATTTCATTTAAATCCATTATGTGACCCAAACAAGTCATGAACTTCACGCCACTTGTCATTCAATACTTTTTGTTTATTTTTTACATTGGTTTTTGTAATAGCAACATACCTAAACGAGTGAAGATTTTAAACAATATTATTATATGCCTGGGTTGTCCAACTATCGTCAACCCTATTCCCTAAATGAGATTCATCGAGCATGGCATTTAAAAATCGTGCATCCATGTCCTTAGTCCATTTGATAAACTCCCTAACCCTTTGGTCGCAACGTTCTTTCCCTTATTCATTTCAAACCTAATTCATAAAGAAAACCTTACCAAATTAAGTTAAAATATCCGTAGAAACAATTTCTTAGATGTTGAGATTGTCGATAAGGGAAGCACTGGTTTAGCTAAACCTTAACCTCACAGTGTTTCTGGTTTTTTATGATGACAACACATTATTAATAACACATGCATTGATATGTGTTACATGTTCACATCTTTATTGTGTATGAATTCTCAAAGAACATGTTTTTTTTTAATTATGTATATATGTGTGCATATTCACTATTTTTTTACATGAAATATCATTTGTGATTGCATTACATATGTTTCAGAAAAGAAAACCACATGCACTTGGTTGAACTTATATTGTGTGACAAAACTGCAGGTTTTAAGTCGACTTCATTATGAAGTAAGTCGATTAAAACTCGTGAATTTGCACAGATTTTCAAAAACAGTGCTGTGAGTAATTTTGCAAAGAAAAGATTTTCAAAACTGCATTGAAGTGACATAGTCGACTATATGCGCAAACAACTCGACTTAGTTAGTTATGTTTTGAATTTTTGCTAATGCTTGTGAACTATAACGACTATATTTTCATTTTGTGTTTAAGCATTAATTGCAAGTCAACTGAATTAAATTTGTAATCAATTTAGTTGGTCTGACTATTACTAATTGTTTTAATTGTCTGGTTACAGTCGATTAGATTAGTAGTGAAGTCGAATACAGGAACGTCTGTTTAATAGAAAACTATAAATAGACGAGATTCTGTTTTGCACTAAGACTTTGGTAATTCTAACACTTTCATTTTGTTGTTTCAGATTTTGATCTCTGTGAAAACGCTCCAAGAACTCATCAATAAGACCGTGGAGATCTGTCTTGGATAGTTGCCTTAGGAACAAGGTTGTGCTGAAAGAAAAGCTTGATCATACTGCACATTGAGGTGTACTGGAAACGTGATCATCTATTTCTCTCAATCTTTGGAAGATCGTGGTTGTCCTGTTGTGATTACAGGAAGAGGACGTGCTACGTTCTAGGATAACTTTGAGGATTGTTCAAAGTTGACAAAGACTGTAGGAGATGGGATATCTTGTTGTTGTTCTTTGGGTGTTGTATGCCTATATTTTGGTTAGAGGGTTAACGAGGTGTTTTATATTTTGACATGGACGTCTCTATAGAAACCTTGTTGTAAAAACCTTGACCATTATAATGCATTTGCTTACGGGTAAGGACACTGGATGTAGGCAGTTTGGCCGAACTAGTATAAAAACTACGTTTGGATTTCTCTATCCCTGAACTTTTTATTTTTAAGTCGACTTTATTTTCTGCATAGTCAACTATTTTCACCTGCATTTAATTTATCTTTTTCATTCAGATTCAAGAAACTTTTGAAAGGTTTACACTTTGCAAAAAAGATTTGAAAAAGACTCTGATTTTTAAACCTCACCAATTCACCCCCTCTTGGTGTTGAAACTAAGTCATTCTTTTCCAACATTATCATTACAAATTATATAGTCAAACAACATAATCAAATACAAAATTTGCGAGTTTTGATAATCTCACCACATCTCTTATGTTATAACATCCCTAATACCACAACCAAGCCTATGATCTTCTTCACGAACTTAAGCATACATATTTTAATCTTCCCTTTCATTCAATTCGTGATCAACTAATGAGTCGTCATTGTCCACGCCTCGAAGGAAGTTGTGTGGGATGTAATAAACTAATACAATGTCTGTCTTGCATCCAAACCATAATAAGGTTCAATTCCACTAATAATGATGAAAAATCTTTTTTTTCAAAACACTAAATGCCCTTTTAATGACATTTCTAAACAATGAATGAGAACGGTTAAACATTTCATGTGAATTATCTCTGTGTGTAAATTCTTTAGAAGTACGCGAATTTAAATGGTCCAAATCAAGTTTTGTATATATTAGATATAATTTCAAAAAAATATACTTTTTGACATATATAAATTTTTATATTAATTTAATACTATTACTTTTTTATTTTTTTTAAAAAGTATAAATATTAATTATTTATTTTTATAATATATGTCAAATAAATAAT
Source organism: Vigna radiata var. radiata (assembly GCF_000741045.1). Lineage (NCBI taxonomy): Eukaryota > Viridiplantae > Streptophyta > Magnoliopsida > Fabales > Fabaceae > Vigna > Vigna radiata. The sequence continues at coordinate 32,265,738 of NC_028356.1, read as the reverse complement.
GACGTGTGTCATCCGTCCACTAATAACGTTCCCAATTATCATATTAGTAATCTACTAATTTTATACTGCGGAACTTATAAACAGGGACAACCACCCAAGAGAAATTATTACGAAGACACGTGTCAATGTGTCAGCGCAACGATGCCCCTTGAAACCTGCTCACACAACTTGACCACACAGCCCATTCACTTTTCCAAACTGACCAAACCAGCTGTATTCATAATCAACGGCCTCCGATATCTCTTCCCTCGAACAAAAGATAGATCAACGCTCCAAAATCCCCGAACATAACCTTTCGTGTCAGTTTCTGTCAGCCTCGGATTGCTCCACCACCATCACCTGCACCCCGCTTTTATCCACACCCTCCTCGGTGCTGTTCCCACTGCGCTCAATACAACTCCACCACTTCCTTTCGCTTTAGGGTTCCCACTTCTCACTCTGCGCATTGTCTCCACTTCCTTGTTCTCTTTCTCAGTTAACGCTGTTTCCGCTGTGATTATCATCGCGACTCTCCAGTGGTTTCGTGGAATGTTTGGGATTTTGAGAGATGGAGGGCGCGTGGCAGAAGAATTGTGATTCGCCGTTTCAGCCGTCGATGTCTGCGGCGGTTTCCTCCGTACCGGCGTTGGAGCCGGTAACCTGACTCTGCCCTGTTTTTTTGTCTGAGCTATTTCTTTCGCTTACTGTGATTACCTGTGCGTTTCGGTTGTTACAGTTAAGTTCTGTTTGATTCCGTGTGAATTACGCATTTTCATGCCAATTTCCACATAAAGAACGTGAAATCTACCATGCATTGCTTAGAAGAAAAACTCGCGTCGAGTTGTGTTGGATGATAAACCAAACATGCAGTAATGCGATGACGAACGTACGTTTCGTGAATGTTCGTATGTGTAGCCTGATAAATTGCTTTGTTTTTTCGATGCAATGCAATGTACTTTATTATTGTTCAACCGTGATGACCATGTAAAGTCTCCGTAATTTTGTCGGTCTGTCATTAGTATACTATATATATATATATATATATATATATATATATATATTCATACGAAACAATGCTATTTAAAGTAATTATGAATTGTGTCACGTGATTCGCATAGTGAAAGGTTTTTGTTTCGTGTTTATTTAGGTTTCGAGTTCTTTACGAAATTCCTAGAGTGGAAATGGAGTCTACTTGGAAATAGTCTATGTTTGCATTATGCTCACTCCTTGAACTAATAATTGCTAATGTGGTTGTGTTATAGCGATACGTTATTTGCTGTCTCTTTTAATGAAGTTTTCGTTGAGATATTACAGTACTAATACTAGTAGTCACTACGTTTCAATTTATTTTTTTATAGGAACCAATTCTATTTAAAGGAATAATGTATTGTGTCAACATTTGCAGGGCGGAATTATTTCTGTCTCATATTTATTGATGTTTTGAGTTTGTAACAAAATTCCAATAGTGGGAATCGAATATACTTGAAAAGCGTCTGTGTTTGCACGTATACACTTCTTGAATTAGTATCTGGTGACGTGGCGTGTATTAGTGATACTATTTGCTGTGTCTTATAACGAAATTTTAGTTTAGATATTACAGTAGTTTGATTAGATACACTAAAATTGTAGATTTTATCGTCGAAGAACATTCATAGGAAACTGGGAAAGCTTGTTTTTCTTTGGATATAATGCATCTACTCGGGATCTGCAAGTTTTCTGATTTTAAATTAAAAAATAAATATAACGGGAAATAACATGGATATTAGGACCCCTGATGTCCTTAATCTTTTTTTTCTTAACAAGGTCTTTACTGACAATTAAGAAATAATATTCAGTCTAGTTTTGGAAATTTCTGACATTGGTGATGAACTGCTGAGTAGAAAAGGTTTGCATTTAGTAAGTAATTTTCGGGTTGGGAGGCCTTTGAGTGGATAGGTTGTCATTCAACTTACAAAAATGATTTTTATAATTTGGTTTGTTTTGGATCTCATTACTGCTCCTTTAGTGCCCTAGTATAAATTATTTATGTGGCCTTGCCTGTGATCATAATTTGTTTTCTGTGGAGGCACCTGCTGTCTAGTAGCTTCAAAATTCGTTTGAGCATGATGGGAAAGTTTTCGTAGTATTCATCTTTGGGAATAGCACGCTCATCTTCATTTGCAACCAAATGAGTATGAACACTTAAAATAGCGGCTTGCCTATGTTGGATACTTTGAATCGTAAATGCATTTTACATTTTTTTCTGCTTTTTCTTTTTGAACTTTTATAGCATTATAAATGGAAATACTACAAATGCAATAACTGGAGAAGTTGAAACATTTTATCATGTGTACCACAGCTAATGCGCCCTTGCTCACTTTTAAAACAGTGATTATCTTTTGGTTTAAGTCTTATGTATTATGTTAATTTAATTCTTTATATTTTGTATTATGGTTATTTGATGTTTTAACAATATTCCTGCATCTAAGCTGCATCGGGGTCCCATGTTGTATCTATGCATTATAGTCTCCAACTTTGCATGTACTACATCATTAATAATACTGTCTTTTAGAATTGTTTTCTGTTTCTTTTAAGATCACTGTGTTTTTATTAGTTCTCTTGCTATTTTCATAGATCTGTTTTATCATGTTCTTTTAAATAGGAGATGGATGCAAGTTATCTTTATCCACAATTAGCACATGGTTTAAGATCACAATTTGTTGGAGGGAAGCAAGGCCCTGTTTACCCAAGCTTTCCCCTCTCAACCACCCCTGGGTCAGGCCAAACAGATGCTGGAAATTCTTTTATGGTTCTACCTTATGGTTCTCCATCCTCGTTACGGTATGATTTTCAGAATATGTCTGAACGCAAGCTTGGCATGTCATCTGGTGATTCTACTGATGCTATTGGGAATCCTGTTGTTGGTTCTATAGAAAGTGGAACCTTCCGGACATCCGGAGTGGGGTTGATAACAGAAAATTTGATTAACTGTAACCTGCAAAGTTGGGTGAATAATTTTCCTGAGATTTCTTCTAGAGCAATGGTTGGTTTGAATAATAGTAGTAATTTTGTCTTCCATAATATTTGGGGCAGCAATACTGCTACTCAGCACACAGTTCCTGGTGGTACAAAAGCGGCAGAATCTTTTTCTTTTCCAGGTCAGTGCCGAGGTACATACCCTGCATTTGGTCTAAATATTTGCTGCTCAGATATTCACACTATACCAAATATTGCTTCAGAATGGGGCTCACCTAAGTATGCAACTCCTTATATGAGTGGGTGTCCTCGTGTGTTCTGCATGGGAAAAAGTGAGTGCTAGAAGCTTATAGTGTCCTATTGAATAAGATACTTGGTAAATGAATAGATAGCTCACATTTACAATTTCAATTTAAAGGTGGCCATCTTCTTCTTAGCCATACAGGGCTTCTTGGTGTTGTGTGCTCATGCCATTGTTCCCACATGTCTGTTCTTAAGTTTTGTGAGGTGAATCCCGTCAAAACTGGTTCTACTCTATAACAATGTTTAGCCACACCTTTCTTGAGCAGTTAATTTCACATTTTTATGCACAATTAATGCTTACTGGTTTGTCTTCTCTGATATTGTAGCACTCGGGTTTACATGGTGGTGACCCAGGGGATGCTGTTTGTATGGAGAGTGGGGAGACCATTTCACAGTGGCGGAAGCTTTACTTCTTGAAGTTTGGGGTAANACGTAGCTCTCATGCAATTTTTTTTGTTGACGTTTCTTGATATATAATGTATGCTCTTGTGTTTTGGAGATGGGTGTTTCTACTTTATCTTTTGCTTACTATTTAGGAATTTATCAACTTCTTGTTCTAAGTGTTGATGCTTTCCTTTATGTTTTTCCACTGAGCATGGAATCATAGATTTCTTTTCCACTCTTCAAGTTTATTCAGGATTTGAGGATGTCATGTTCTGGTCCGTAATATTTTATTCAGTTGCTTGTAGTTTTCAACTTTCTATTGGAATATTTCTAGTACACATAATGTTTGTTGTTTAGTGTGTTGGGCTGGAGGGAACAGAGAGGAGGTAGGAAATTGTTTTATCCTAATTTGGTTTAAAAATTTGGAGGGAAAGGAGAGGGTGATAAGCAAACTAATTTTCCTGCTTATTACTTTTGTCTTCCCTCTAATATTGGGAGGACTTTAAGAGTTAGGAAAGTGATTTAAATTGTTGGACTGTACAAATTAAATTGCCTTTATGACATTGGTTGCCATATGCACATTGTCTAACATCGACAGGCAACAAAGGAAATCATTAAGCTAAACTTCTCCTATGCTACAAACTATTAAATCTTATACATTTATATAAATTGTCACTAACAAGTTCTTCTACATGTTTGCTGACTAATGACTTCTTAAATTTCCCATCAGATTTACGATCATACCACCAAACCATGAATTCTATTTCTTATTCAGTCAGCCAGTCCTGTTTTTGTAAGTATGTTGTTGCATGGTGTAAAATAGCAACTACAAAGTAACCTCGATAACTCTAGATATTACACTTTAGTTACTAGACAACCCAAACATGTATACTAATCTTATGTTTGTTTATCCTAGTCATAGTTATATTCATTCGTGAAGGTTATTCATTCATTAGGGCATTGTAGTATTGCTGTAGACAGTGACACTTATTTGTGTAAACTCTAGTTAACTTATTAGAAGAGAACCATATTTTAAACTTTGTGCAAATTTGAGAAATCTGTGCATTCATTTTACCTCTCCTTTTGTTGTTGGCATTAAGAATTGAATTTCTTATTTGCATGTTTGAAGCAACGAGAACACTGGATGGTGATACTTTTATGGTGCTTTAGATTAGGTCTCTGGGGAATGAGAATGGATGGGACTGGCCAGAAGTATTATCAACAACAGGCAGTCCGATGAAATCCAATGCATCCGTGTTTGATATGTCCAAGACTAATTTGTCTCATATTTTGAGTTCATCTGCAGTCATGTCAAGGTCTGGAAAGTCTTCTGACTATGTCATGTTTCCAAATAATGCTCATATGGACAAAAATTTATTTGTTGGTACATTGTCCAGAAAACAAGCAACAACAATCCAGGATGGTTGCAACATTCCACTCAAAGGTTTTACTGGTATTTCACAAAACAGCTTTGTTGATTTGTTGAAAAGCCAGTTAATGGAATCTAATCTGGCTATGTACACAACTGTACCAAATTTTGGTGGAACTCAACTGGATGATGGTTGTCACCCTATACCTCCTTTCTTGGATTCTCTGAAAAGGAAAGTAAGTTTGTCAACGGTCCACTCACCTTTGCAAACACCAACAAACCTTTTGAAAGACCATGATTGCGTAAAAAAAAGAGTAAATGGTCTTGTAGGCAGAGATGCGGCTTCATTTAATGTTGACCTTAGGCTTGGTCAACCACCTCAGACAGGAAACCCACTTCCATCATTTGTAGAACCACTGCAGCTTAATGCCCTTGCCAGTACACCAAAATTGCAACCTCAGAAGCAGATGATTAATAGTGCGTTGAATCAATGTTTTGTTTTAGCTTATTGCTTGAGTGTTATATTGTATCTATTATTTATATTATTTATTCAGTATATTGTCCTTTTGTTTCATTTTGAAGAAACCTCTTAACAATGTACATTGTACATTAGATGCAGACCTCAGCAGGGAGGAGGGATTACAGAATAATTTTAGCTATTCTGCTGCTTCATTCAAATTGGTTGAAGAATTGCCTCAGCTTAAACCCAAGAACTATATGTCAGCTGTGAGCAAAGCTTCTGCTAAAGCTAGATCAGAAACACAAAATGTGGCCAAGGGTCTATCATTTTCACCATTTTTGCAAGTCGATGTACCTGGAAGAAAGACACAAGCTAGTGAAAATTTGTGGGCTGATGACAGCCCTAACATGCCTAAGAAACTGTATTCTGATTATGGTCTCACAGGAAGGCAATCAAATAAATCTGTCGTAGGGACCAATAAATATTTGGAAAATAATATAGGGGTGAGCTTTGCCAAAGATTCTGGTGGCAAAAAAAATCCAGGATTTGGAATTGGTCAGTTAATGAAATATCCAAGCTCCATGATGAGATCTGTTGGTGGTTATGATAGTTGTATCTCAGTTAACGAAAAGATGTATGAACCAAATTTTGAATCTAGCTTGCCATCAGATACATTGGTGCGGGCAAATATTTTGCATGGTTCATTCAATACGTCTTCTCTTGGGCTAGAAAATTATGTGATGAATCCTCAGACCTCCATTCCATTTAAAGAGGTTTTGAAAGGCCCTCCCTGTCATGTTTCAGTTTCTGTGTCAAATCAGACTCCGACTTTGCCACAGCAGCAGGCCATTAATAGGGATGCTTATTTTGTTGATGAAAACACGAGGTCGCTTGCTGTGACACAGATACCAGAGTTATCTAAGCAATATCATGCATTGCATTTTAATATGAATCAGAAGCAAGGGGGATCCAGCAGTATTTTGAAAGTTCCGCATTATACTTGTGAGGCTTCAACATCTGAACAGGGAACCTCTTGTGCAACATTGAAATTGCCTCAAAATAGGTGGATATTTGGGAATCATGAGAATACTGTTGGCTTAGAGAAGTTGCCTTCCCTCACAGGCAAGCATAATGCTTTTTTAATTTTCCCATGACTTTTAAAGGTGGTTTAAGAGATAGCCTTCCATTGATTGTGAAATTTAATGTTAGTTTAGTTTTGTAGCTTGTGCATTTAATTGTGATTGTCCTTACAGGTATGAACGGATATTATCATTTGTCTGACCTGTCATCAACACCTTTACATTCTAAAGAAAAGGAATCACAATGTAAACATTCTTACGATCTTCAAAATGAAGAGACTTCTTTAAGGTAATTGCAGACAACTATGATGTTAAATGTCATAAGGATATCTGTGTTGCACGGCTGGAAAATTATCTTTTGTAGCTTTGATTTTAAAATCAGCCAGCATATTCAGTTTGCAGCCTATTCTAATGGCATTATAAGGAGTGATTTTCCCTTGATTGTATAAATATATCTAGGCTATGGGTTGTTGTTTTCTCTGACTCTAGAAGGGTGTAGAAGAAGATACCAGGGGCGCATTTGGAGAACTTGTGTGTTTGGGGTTTTGAAATAGGTTATGATTTCTGTAAGTTAAAGTTCATGGTGAAGCTTACGAATGAAATGGGCTTATAATTTTTTATGATCAAAGTTATGAAATAAGCTTGTGTGGTAGAAACTAATTAAATAGGTGCTTAATTTATTTGTGTACTTCAATGTGTTGGGGTCTTAGAATGTAAGTTTGGACCTATAGGTTGTTTTTCCATCTAAACATTAAAATTTGCATTGGAACAAGTTACACTCTTTCTGAAAATTCCAACTAGTTTTATTTGGCCTCCTTTACATTGGGTTAGTCTTCTCCTTATTCCTGACATGTTGCATTGTCCTGCAGGTTCACCCTTTCTTCTGTGTAATTTCTTGCATCCTTCCATTCTTTGTTTCTTTTTTATGTGAAACACACCCTCTTCGTCCTGTTTTGTCTTTTTTTTTCTCTGCTGATTATTGATTGCAGTTAGTTTATACACAGCATCTTCTTAGTCACAATCAGGTCACCAGAACACCTCAGATCAGACTCTTGTTTTTGTTGACTTGTTTATTGTCCCTTAGATTGGTGGGTGATTGAGTCTCAAGATTATGATTGTTGATTATTAGTTACGTACGATGGATATTTATCTTATGTATAGAGGCCATTCCATATATTTGCTAACCTGGTATAATACTTAAGGCTTCGGGGATAAATCAGTCTCCCAACATTATTCTGTAGCAGTGACTACTGTACCCGTTATTTTGTTGACATTTGTGGATGAAACTGCAACTCTTATTCTTTTTCATGTAATTTCTTCACAAGCAACTTTATTTAGTCAAAGCCTCAAGATTGTGTAAATTGATCTTCAAATTTCTCTAGAGAAAGCTGACTATATAAGTTTGGCATCTTAAATGTGAGTGGAGGTAGAAATGCTTCCTAACATGTTGATAGAGATGTATAGGACAAATCATCCATTGTCAGAAGAGTGAGTGATGGAACTTGAACACATGATATGTTGCAAGAATAGGTATTGTAGTTTTTGTTTATGCTGGGATAAACACCTTAAACCAGAAAATGTTGAAAAAAATGCCTGCCTGGCTTTGTTTTTATGCATGTCAATTGGGTATTTGATTGATAAACATTATTCATTTTTCTAATTCCATCTTGTCAGATCAGAAAATTGGGTTCCATTTACTAATATCTGCAAACTTTTCCGTCCAGTGTAAGTGACACCTCTAACTATTTTTGTTGCTTTTTCTCTCCTCCAATTTTGATCTTGCAGCCTTGATATAAACAACGACAATATCAGTTCTAGTGCATGTGAAAAATACTCTGAGCAAATGCCAAATATATGTTTGGAAGGCAAGTATCCTTGTCCTGCTCTGATAAACTGTTGCCGAAGCAACTTTTCCTCAGGGATTGAACCCCTTCGTAAGAACCTAGGGCAACAACATGCTGATGTCAGTGGTGAAACTTCTTTGAAGATGCCTTCAGATTTGTGTAGAAATCTGAATACTTCGAAAACCGGAAATATCCACTTTGAGCAAGGTGAGAAGATACTTGGCCAAGACTCTACCATAATTGGCTTTCATGCTCCTCAATGGAGAGATGTGCCCAGTAAGGTCAGGAAAGCAGTTTGTGATGCAACATCTTTAGATCAAACATTCAATGGTTTGGATAAGGAAGCACGATATGGTTTTCAACTTGGAAACATTTCCACAAAACGCTACAAAATAACCACTGATATGGGAGACCTGTCAGAGGAAAAAGAAAATTCTAATGTTTCTTCTGGATGCTCTGCTCCTGTTATTACTCAGGCATCTGTGATGGTGAACAAAATTGATTACTGTACTGATGAAGCTATAGACACTGGCGTTGTCAGCAAGTTCGAAGTTGATGAAGGGTCAGGTATTGATCAAGGCTCCATGTCAGATTTGGTTGAAAGTGAAAGAACCGGTGAGTCTCTAGGCTTGATCTCGGGGAATTATTTGAAAAATGGTTGTTTGAGAGTGTTGAACGATGAATCAAGTTGTGATCTACTTGATGATCTTAAACTGTTAGATTCCTTGATATGGAAGAAAGAAAGGAATCAAAATCATTTTGTGCTTTCTGCTAATTGTAAAACCAATCAATCTCAAAAAGTCAAGAGGGGCATCAATGGAAGAAAGCGAAAGAGAAATATGGTGAAGATTCTAGATGCTTCATTATCTTCTGAATTCCCTTCCTTGTTGCACAATAAGAATAATAAAGATGCTGAGATTTTTAATTCCTCTTCTAGTTTGTCAAGAGAAATGCAAATGCATTCTCGGCCTAGCCTGCAGAAATCATTTAACAAGTCTTCCTTTGTTCAGTCTTGTAACACACAAATACAGTCCGCATTTGCATCCAAATTTGTTTCATGTAAGAATCGTCTGAGCAAGAATCTCGTTCATAAAGTTTCCTATGAGTCTCTATCAGATTCTGATGCTGAGTTTCACTCACTGCCTGTATTTTCTGGAACAAAGAGATTGAGAAAGAATCTCACTTCTGATTTTGAGCAGTTTCATATACAAGAACCATCCAATGAGGAACCTGAAAATGGTAAGTTGAGGCCATTCTTATGCAGGAAGGGAAATGATCATAGAACAAGGCCAGTAGTATGTGGAAAACATGGTGAAATTTGTAAAGAACATTTGGCTAAAGAGGTGCAAAAGCCTGCAAAAATTGTCTCCCTCAAGAAGGTCCTTAAGTCTTCCAAAGGGTGTTTGAGCCACACAAATGGAAAACCTAGACTAACATCAAAAAAGCAATGGAAGAAATTGAGCATTGGAACAGATAGTGGGTCCTGCTGTGGGAACCGTGGTTTAAAAATTAAGGAACACATTGAAACACAAAATACAATAATTTATAATGAAGCAAATGTTGATATGTCCCTGGAAGACTTGGAGAGAGGTGGCACGCAAGATGCTAAAGCTAAAGCTAAGCAGGGTGTTAGGGTTGGAAATACAGAAAACGTTCGATTGAAGGTGAAGAACAAGGACATTCGGAAACACCGCAGCATTAATGAGCTTACTGCTAAAGGTGAATTTGAGCAGAGCTATGTGATTGTTATTCTATATAATTGTTATAGCAATAAATTAAACAGAATCTAGAATGATGAGGTGTGGATTATTAACATATTCATGTTTGGAGTAGTCTATTAATTGGTTTATTATTTACTCCTTGACTTAAATGCTGGCTTTCTTTCGTGATTGGAGTGCCACATCCTATGATGATCTACAAGCTGATCTTGATAGATGTTGGCTAATGCTTGGTTTTATTGACTGTTCATATTCTGCAAAACTGTTACTTGAGTAGTGTGATTTCATCAGGAGTCTAGTAGCAACAACTTATGAATGATGGTTTATTAAATTTAGGGTTGAAATTTATCCAAGTACGTCCCCCATACTACAATATTTATTAACAGTATGAATTTTTATTTACACATGTATGTCTTCATTTGAAACATGGTTCTTATTTACACGTATTTGTAGAGAATTATTTTCCTGAGAAATGTCTCACAAAGTCTTTAAATGCATGTTAGAAACCAAAGTGACGGATATGATGGATTGTTCTCAAGACAGAGAGACTGGTTTTTGTAGCCCAAAAAGTAGAAAGTAAGCAAATAAAACTGTCCTATTTACATATTCTGTTTTAGATGTAATCCATTTAAATGCCAGTGTTTTCTTTCCATATTGTTATTCTTACTGTGTTTCTCATTGCAATTGTGTTCTTGCAGCTCTAGTCAAGGTCACCTAAACATATCTACCATAAAGTCAGATACCTTCTGCTGTGTGTGCCGAAGCTCAAGCAATGATGAAATCAACTGTTTGTTGGAATGTTGTCAATGCCTAATTCGAGTATGTTTATTTTTATAGTTAGTAATACTGAATTGTTGAATGGTTCATATTTTTTGTATGAAACAAGATTTTAATATATCTCCTTTATCTTGTCTGCCAGGTGCACCAAGCTTGCTATGGTGTTTCCACATTACCCAAAAGAAGTCGCTGGTGTTGCAGACCATGCCGGACCAACTCAAAAAATATTGTATATCCAATATGCATTTTTTATTTTCTATTTGATTTCTCAATCCTTATATATGAGTCTTGTTTTTTGTGCTTTCCTTTCTAATACATGAAGCCATTCATCCTTCAAATCTTTTTTATTCTTTGCCTCTATTCATACCCCAAGATAAAGTTATTCATCTATTGAATGATTTTTCCATTACTATTTGTGATTCCTCTGCTGCTGCGTATGTATAGTCTTCTATAATAAGTTCTTCATTTGAAAATTAATCTAACACTTCTTTCCATGCTTTTTGTTTTGCGTGGTTCTAATATCAAGGCATGTGTCCTATGTGGTTATGGAGGTGGAGCCATGACTCGAGCAACAGTGAATCATGCGATTGTCAAGAGCCTCTTAAAAGTGTGGAATGTTGAGAAAGATGGCATGCCTAAGCATACAACTTCATATGAATTTTTTGGAAAGGAAATATATGCATTCCCATCCTCAAAGTTTGGTCAAGAAAGTGTTTTAAAGACAAAAATCCGTGATACATCAACAGATCTGATGAAAGTTCAAATATCTACAAATCATATGCAGCATACCCTCACCAGTCTTTCTAATTTTAAGGTACACAACAGCGTTACTGCAGGAGTTCTTGATCCAACTGTTAAACAATGGATTCATATGGTTTGTGGTCTTTGGACTCCTGGAACAAGATGCCCGAATGTTGACACCATGAGTGCTTTTGATGTAGCTGGTGTTTCACGTCCCAGGGCAGATGTGGTGAGTACCTAACAGGAGTTTTATATTGCTCAGCTGGTTGAACAATGATTTCTGAAGTAAAACAAGCTATTATTCTTTTCCATGGGTTCTGACCCTTTTACCATTATTAGTAATTTTGTGTGAATACAGTATAGTCTGTTTACATGGTATAACGTGTAGGTTTTCTATTTTATTTTTGTTGTATCTTATTATTGCAAACAAGGACACAAATATAATGAAAAACAGAGTATAAGCTGTTTATCATATAGATAATCACTCTTCATTTCCTCCTTTGTTTGTCTTGTTACAGTACAGGCAGTTAACCCAATAATTTCACAATTTGTTCTATTTTCAGGGTTATTTCACTAATTTGTGCTGTGCTATTTATTTTCATGTTCTGGGTTATTTGGGTAAGCTGCGCATTGATTGTTGGGCCTTATATGTGAGCTTTAGTAGTTTGTAGAATGAATGCAATAGAATTGTAAAAGTTGTAGTGTTTGACTGTGAAAATGAAGAAATATATTATGTCCGCAACTTGCTCTGACTTTATGTAAGGTCAAACGTATTTTACAACTGTTTCTTAACACCATTTTGTGGCATTTAGCATTTGCTCTTCTTTCGCTAAACTATGTTTCACAGGTTTGTTCCATTTGCCATCGATGGGGTGGTTCTTGTATAGAGTGCAGGGTGGCTGGTTGCTCTGTCAAGTTTCATCCTTGGTGTGCTCATCAAAAGGTACTTTTTCTTTTTGATAAGTGGGAACTTACATCATAAAACTTTCTGCTCATACTTTAGTTAAACTATTTCAGCAACTATAATTTTTATTTACAAGGTCCGCTGTCTAATAATATCTGCTCTTAGGAAAAATGTCTCGTACCAAAGCTTATGAAAAAATTGAGATCTATTCTTCCCTATCACTAGATATGCCAATGGATGTTGCCAAGGTTTTTCACGAGTACTATTTGTCTGAGTTCTTTGACGAAATAGGTCATTTCATTTCTATTTCGGGTTTATAACTTACGACATGCTTAAAGCTTAGTTGACTTTTAGGCTGGGTGGGACTGCTACAGTATATTAGGATTGTCCCTTGCTATTTGAGAACTTGGATTTGTATTAGTATTACAACTGCATGACCTGGGCTCTATTTATCTCATCAAAACATGTTTGGAGTTTCAATCAGAATTGCTCCCGTGAAGAAAATGTAATTGCATGATTCTACATGTTGACTTACAATTTTAACTATCATGATGAACATATGTTAAATCTTCCTGGTTTGGCAAGTGCTTTGCAAGTGCTTTGCAAATGTAGGTTATTTTAATATGATTGGTGTAAACATGACAACTGGACATTGCTGTGGTATGCACTTTCTTTTTCTTGAGTTTGGTACCTAAGATGAGTTATCAAGAATTTCATCATCAACTATGAGTGTTTCATTGATTTTAAACATATTTTATGAATTTTGTTGTCAATAAATATTTGATAATGCAAATTGAGTGTTGCATCTATTAATGTGCCATAACTCCCATGACAATTGCTTCTCAACTTTACAGAACCTGTTGCAAAGTGAGACTGAAGGTATTGATGATGAAAAGATTGGATTTTATGGAAGATGCATCCTTCATGCTATTGAACCTAGATATCTGTCAATGTATGATCCTATTGATGAAATGGGAAATCAAGAAGAAAAGGAATTCACCTGTGCCAGGGTAGAGGTATTTTCTTCATTCATAGCATTTTTGGGACTTTATCTCCTCTCGGGTGATGTGGGGAACCATTTTCAGGGCAGAGGTTTTTCGAATACTGACATGTAATGATATTAAATGTCTTATTCTGGATTATTGTAGGGTTACAAGGGAAGAAGATGTGATGGTTTTCAGGATAATCACTGCCAAGGTGGATGCCTTGTTCCTGAGGAGCAGCTTAATGCTTGGATTCACATCAATGGGCAGAAATTATGTTCTCAGGGACTCATAAAATTCCCCGATTTGGATATGGAGCATGATTGTCGAGTATGTATTGGTTGTGTTACATATCCTCCAATATGGATGGATATACATTTGTTTTGTTGAAATGAATTTTAAATTTTGTCTACTAGTCCGTAGCTGATTAATATTTTAGATTAAATATTTTCTTGAGATGTGTAACTAATATATGACTCTTTTTCTTAGTATTATGGAAAATATTGCATCCTATCTTATCCTATCCTAGAGTATCTTGATCCTTTAGATTCATGTCTCTCTTTACTGGTGATTTCTCTCGATTTCAGTTACTATATTTCCTCATGTTAATTTGTCTCTTATTTAGTCAGTATTATGATTAGTATAAGGGTTAAGGGTTAATACTTTAGGTTTCATAATCATATCCATACATTGTAACATTAATATATCTCAGTTAATATTAATCTAATGTTTCATTGTCATTTTCAACACATTGTTCAAGTCAAGATAATGTTTTTAGTTTTCCTAACAAAAATTCCAGATCCACATATCTTGGGCATCTTACTTTAGCAGATCATAAGCTTTATGCCTACGGAAACATGCATTTTTTTAAATAGAGTTTCTAATTTTTATTGTAAGCTTCAGCCTCTTGTCCTGACTTTCTTACTTCCTGCTGTATGCAGAAGGAATACGCTCGGTACAAACAAGCAAAGGGATGGAAACACCTTGTTGTGTACAAATCCCGTATACACGCACTTGGTCTTTACACTTCTCGATTCATTTCCCGGGGTGAAGTGGTATGATACTGGTTTACAAGTGTTCATATGCCTCTACACTGTGATTGCAAATATTAAGCATTTCTTATGCTTCTCTAGGTGGTTGAATATGTTGGTGAAATTGTGGGATTGCGTGTGGCTGATAAAAGGGAGAAAGATTATCAATCTGGAAAGAAACTTCAGTACAAGAGTGCCTGCTATTTCTTCAGGATAGACAAAGAGCATATTATTGATGCCACAAGGAAAGGGGGGATTGCTCGGTTTGTTAACCACTCGTGCCTGGTATGTTTACTTCAAGTTTGACTCTTTGTTTATTGTTCATCTCGTTTTTAGTTTTTTCGATTTTAGTGTGCATTCATTAATGCCTTCGTCTACGCATATGGTTGTTAGCTTATAAAGACTCAATACTTGTCATAAAATTGTTTCGGGTAGTGTCCTAAAAAATGAATGTTAAGAACGCTTAGTGTTGATGATTTTGTCCAAAAATGCTACCGTGCTTGTACAAACAAGAACCTTTTTCTAATCAGTCTTTATCCAGTGCATGCTGTATTTAATTTCAACTCCATAATCCTGGAATGAAAGTTGTTCAAAATTGAACCGACCCAAAATTCGTAAAATCAGATGTTGATCATAACTGATATTTTCTGGATTTATTTTTTCCTAAACTAAACGGAGTGGTTTAGGATAAAAAATCAAGAATAAAATTATATAAAATCGTTTATTGCATTTAAGTAAAATATTATAAATTTAGAGTTAATTAAAAAACTAATAAATATCTAAGAGAAAGTCTCTTTAAGGTTGATTATGGACTGATTGAATTTTAGTTATAAAATATTTATATTTATTAAAACAAGGTAATACATTTGTATTGTAATTGTTAAGTATATTATCTAATTTATTTATAAATATTAGAGGAAGCTAAAGCTAAAATTATAAATATAAAAATAATCATACAAACAGATTTTGTATGTCTATTTCACAATTTTTCATACAATAATGTTTAACAATGTTATGGAGAAATGTTTTATAATTTTTGTTTTGTAAAAAATGAACAATTTGTAAATGACAAGATTCGTAAAAATTGCTGTAAACAAAACTGCGAAATGGTAGTTTGATTTGGTTATTATTTAATAAAAAACTAATTCACTGAGCAAACTAAATACTTACGCATGAATATTTCTTTGGTCTATCCTTGATTACGACCGTTAGAAGTTTCAATAGATGTGATGTGTTATAACAATTGCTCTGTTCCATTTGTTCTTCAATTCATTCTAACAAATATTTATTTATTATGTTGATGACCAGCCAAATTGCGTGGCAAAAGTGATTACTGTAAGGCATGAAAAGAAGGTAAATTGCGAACATTTTATTCAATTTTCTTGATTTATTAGGTTATGGTTTAGAAAAAGTGGCACCACTTGATTATACATCGGAGTCGTTTCATTCATGATTCGTGATTACAGCAAAGGTTTACTTAAATGTTGGATTTGTTGGCAAATATATAAACGTTGAGGATTAAATGGTTTTTTATATGCTCTGATAGTTTGCGTGTTTAGATGCACCCGATCCTTCCTAGCAACGCTTTGAACTTTACATGTGTGGTTTCAGCTTTCATCACTTTTTACTGCACGCTAATGGAAAAAATTGGCTTGTGGTTTTTTCAAGGTTGTCTTCTTTGCTGAGAGGGATATATTTCCTGGTGAAGAGATTACGTATGATTACCACTTTAATCACGAGGACGAAGGAAAGATTCCATGCTACTGCTATTCAAAAAATTGCAGGCGCTATATGAACTGACCACGTGCAATTGGAGCTGAGTTTTGCTCCTTAATTTTTTGTAAATAAGCTTTCTGTTGGTGATCTTAATTTTTTTTTTTTTATCTTAAATTAGTTTTTCTCACCTTCAATAGACGCCTTCAGATTAATGAAATTATGGTGAAGAAAGTTTTCGTGGAAAACAAATAGTATAGCAGCAGCTGAAGGCAATCATTTTGTGAAAGCACGCATTACAATTCCCCAGGCTTGAAGCACAGCCACAACTATGTTCGAAGAATTAAATAAATACATAAGCAGTGGCGTTTACATTGCATTCTCCAACATCTATAGCCCCTACGACCACCAATTTGGAATACTTGACGTAGCTTCGTTCACCATCTTTACGAGAGTCACCTGTTAAGGTTTATAGCTGAATGTTAAAGTTGTACGGATAATCAAAAGTCTAAAAGAAAACTTTTCAAAAAGGTCTGAAAGAAAATGTTTCAAAGAGGCGGATGTGTAATCGAAATAAAAAAACAAAAGAAAGCCAGGGCGAACAAATAAATATAGGTAAAACCATAGGGAGGTGAAATTACATACCACACTTTCTGGAACACCGGGGGGTGGCAATGTCAGATTTTTCGGAGGGGCAACTTTATCGTACGATCTTTTATCAAATCTCCACTCTCCGATCTTTCCATACGTCAGCTCACCCTAAAATATTTAGCATCACACACATTCAGTGACAACCGTAAACAATTAAACAGAAATTAAGATGTACTTTTCTTAGAATGATAATTGAACTATAAATCTTTCCCTTTATTTTTCATTGCATATCAGAAAAGAATTTGTAGAGCTCAATCCCAACACAGTACCTTCATGTTATAGTCGCAACCATATGTATAGTGAATTATGTATGTCTTGCCAATTTCTTTGTCCCATGGAGGCTGAAAATCATAATAAACAAACAAATATTAGCCATTTTGAGGATAGAGAGCTTTCGATGAATTATGCGTTTTATTGAAAAGTTATGAAATTTCAAGAACGAATAATAGACAAAAATAAAAATAAATATCAGCTTTTTAATAACCTTTTTAAAATAACTTTTTAATTATAAAACGCTCGTGTTAAGATCTTCCAAAAGAAAAATACCAAACCCGTTAGGTATTCAATTGCTTATGAAGAAATTGAGGTGCTTAAATTGAATTTATCAAGAGTGACGGGTTTAATTTATTTGATTTTTCTTATCCTATCGATGATTGTTAAAAAATTTATCTTGACCTACTCCTATCATCTAATCACCAATGCACGATAATGGACGTTCTTACATATAATTTATTTATTTTTTCTAAGCTACAAGTAATGGACTGATTAGTTATGTTATAGAGAGGTTTATTAGAGAGACATTATATATATTTATATGACATTGAGTCTTTCATTTTTCATTTTATATAATGATTAACTTTGTCATTTTTATTTACCGTGAGATTTTGACTCATTTGGATTATTTCCAACATCTACATACATCAAAGATCCTTGTATAATTTGCATATGAATAATGGTCGTATAAAACACTGAAAGAAAGAACCTTATTGAACCTGAATCATAAATTCCTTGTGTAATATGTTACGAACACCATGAAGAGCAGATGCAACAGCATAAGCATACCTAAGTCAACGATACAAAATAAAAACATAAAAAGGTCAAGTTATTCTGAGTTTTTAAGAAAGGATAACATGAATAAGAGAAGGAAAAGAATGAAATTACATTTCGAGCACCCATCCAAAAGCTTTATCAGTTTCAGGATCCTTTTTCATTGCCAGGGAAACGTTCATCCAAGTGGGAGCAATCTTCTTAAGGTATTCCTAACATTCATCCACACAAAATTTATAAAATGACACCACATCAAGAGTATTGATGATTATTATCACAGAAAACTAATTGACAGATACCTTCCCAACAATAACTGGTGAATTCCCAATTGGATCAATATCAGTAATTGGTCCCTTTTCCACAGGGAAGTACTTCCTTAGCACTGTTTCATACTTCTTAGGCTCGATGTAGAAGAAAGGGAATGCAGCTCCAAGCCCATCTGTGGCTAAGTTGGGTATAGGTTTCACAATTATATGATCAGGCTCTGCCATCAATATGTAACTGATATACAGTGCTAACAAAAGTCAAAACCAAATTTCCAAGAGAGAGAAATACAGGAAATTATTGCAGTCTTGAATATAGAAATTTAAAGTTAAATAGCTCATACTCTTCTTTAATATCTGCCTTTTCAAGCCACTGCACAAATGCCCATGGTCTATTAAGCACAATGTATCCCTGTTATACAATGCAGATGTGTAAGAATCCACAAGAATAAGGAATAAACTAATGAATTTTATCACTCGTCGACTTAAATTAATGTTTTCGGTCCTTAAATAATTCAAACCCTTTTATTATTGGAACTAGCATTTCATAATCTGGAATACATACGATTACATTTCCAATAGCTATTTTTCCCAGTTTCAGAAACAGTATGATTTGAGTTTAGACTCGTCAACAATTACTGAGATAAACCATGATATCTTATAATTTGAGTTTGAATCTAACTCAATCTCAAAAGCTAGTTACGGGATTAGAAATGTCCCTGTTCTTTGTTCGTTCTTTTGTTCTGAATAGTCACAGTCATTGTGGTAGAGAAACACAACCCAACCACTAGAAATTAAAAAAAAAAAAACAAAAGTCAGCATATTACCATGTTGTCGGAAAACAGTTCAAAACCTTTGACAGTGTTATACCATTCCCACAAAATTCATATGATTTTGCAATCATTCAGAAATTGAATCCCCCCATGTAAAAAAATTCAATTTTTTTCAACTTTAGAAAAATAACATCCACAGTGACAGCAGAGAAAGACAGCAAAAAACACCCAACAGAACCCAGAAAGCATAATTGTGCAAGAAGCAAAGCAAAACCTGATCCATCCCAGCAGGTAAAGGCTGAGCAACAAAGGTGGGGATCTCATCCATGAACTGGTCAGGCTTCCCAGAGTGAAGGATCCGAGTGAAGCCTCCCATCCCAGATTGGGGTCCATCCTTGAATTTGTTGTACCAAAAGTACATCACTCTGCACTGCCACGTGTTGTAGACAGAGTCAGAAGCAGTGACTGCAGTGTGAAAAAGCCTCTTTTTTTGGGAGGAGGATCTGTGGAGTGGCATCTTGATGAGAGGATCCACCGAAATGGAAGGGCGAGAAGGGCCTGGGAAGTCCTGCTTGAGAGGAGCATTGGCTGAGATGATGATATTGTAGGTTATGAGAGCCACTGAGAAAGTTATCAGAATTGTGAAGAACAAATTGCCACACCCCATTTTCCAATTTGATTACCCTTTGATGGGTTTGTTTCAAATGAAGAAAGAAGAAGCAAAAGGAAGAATCTTTGTTCAGAATTATAGAGAATAGAGAGTAGTTGGATTTGACAACAGAGGCGGCTTGGTCATACTTCTTCTGTTCTGTGTCCAGTTGTTGTTGAGAGATGAATTGAAATCAAACTCCAAAAAGTCTTCTCCTATTTATCTTTTTTAATTTCCCTTTATAATAAATAATAAGAAAATGTATTTAGTTTTGTGTTCTTGAATTTATATGGTCAGCCATAGCTATCAGAGTGAGTCACCATCCTCTTTCAATTTTTTTCACTTTGCATTAATTAATTAGGCACATATTTTAAAACTTTTATTTCTATGCATTCAAATTTAGACTTTAGGAATAATTCAACTTTTGTAATAAGGTGAACATTGTTAAAGTATACAACTTCTGTTTATGAGATATACTTAATTATGTTAGCTTAAAAAATCGAGATTGTAGTTAAGAGTTTTTCAAATAAGAAGAATTTTTTTAAATTTTCCATGAAAACATACCATTCGTTTAAGAAATATTTAAATATATTTTTTATTTTATTTTACATCTTAATCGGTCCATAACTGTTTCCAGATATAAGAACTAAGACAATTAGAAATATGAGTAACTAAAACAACTTTTTAATTTATTGCAAAAAATTTAGAGGGCAAGCAAATTAAAAACATCATAGTAATTCAAATAATTAATGTAAAATTATATGAAATAGTTTTACTAAAAAAGTTAATAAATAATTAATTCAATATATTTTAAAAAATAACTAATTTTAGTACAATATATTTAACAAATAATTAATACAATATATTTAAATAAAAATTTTATTTTTTTGTAATTTTAATTTCAATTTCGATTTTTCATAAAGAATTAATAAATCTTCTAAATAAAACTAAGTTTAATGTTTTGTAAAAAAGTAATGAATTTAAATAAATAATTAAAAGAATAAATTGTACTAATAATTTGAATCAAAATATTTTATGAAAAATAATTTTATCATCTTGACAAGAGAAAACAAAGAAGACACCGAAGTAGGTAACTTTATTATCATTATTATTATTATTATTATTTAATATTATTATTACTATTTTACCATATTATTATTATTAATAATAAAATTAATACGAATTTTTCAGTTTAGTTGGAATAATTTTTTTTTTATTGGAATGGAATTCATCATGCAATATGTATTTTTCAAGATAAATATCTTAAGGTATGGGTTTATGGGATAAAATTGGTTTTTAGGATGAATATTATCAAATTCTCTCAAATCTCTGTATTAGATAGCGATGATGGAATTAGCCATCAATCTTACAAATCCTTTTTTTTTTAAATACTTTAAAGCGAACACAAATAAAACTATTAATCCGTTCGTACAAACGATCATGAATAATAAAATCTTTCCAAACAAACAAACATAGCGTAAGTTTCCTTGTTCTTTAATTGATGATATTATTTATTTTATTTTTGAAAATTCTATTCTTATCACTTTCATTATATTTGGAAAGTTAGGAATCATATGAAATTTGAGAAACCTATCTTCTTTGATTTTGCTCTTCATTTAGTAAAATGGAATGTTAAAGTGACAAGTAAAAAAATCCTTTAAATATATGAATAATGATATGAGCCTTTTTAATTTTTTTTAATTGAATATAATTGATTTAGATATAACTATACCACCTAGTCAATGAGATTTGTTCTACATCAAAAAAGTTAAAGAGAATATAGAAAAGATGTTTATAAATATGTGAATTTTTATAAATAAATAACTAAATATTTAAAATTATAATTTATATTGTTAATAATAACTTTCAATTTTAATATTTATCATTTTGTTTAAAACTATTAATTCTAAATTACAAAAATCATATTTAAGATTACCTGTTATTTATTTAAGCTCGTTGGTTTTTAGGGAAAATATAAAGTGAAAAATGTTGGAAAACAAATAAAGAGAATCATTTCCCATTCGGTAATAAAGAAATGTATATTCTTTTATTGGATTCAACATCTTATATTTTCAACTCAAATATAAAGAGAGATGTGTCAAAAGTATAAAAAGAATTAATATTTTTCAATTATTCTCTCATCTTCATCAATACTAATTAAATGAATAACTTCGTAATTATGTAACTATTTAATTTTAATTAGTTTTTAAAAATGACGTTTTTTTATATTTTCATGTTATTTTCTTCCAAAAATTATTCATATTTTTATTTATCTTTTTAAATTTTTTTTTCTTACACTTTCTTTTATTTTTACTTTTCCTTGTTATGAAGATAAAAAGAAAAAGAAGTTACGGTAGCGTAACGGCAAAACCAAGTAACTTTTTTTTCTTTGTAATAAAATTTGTGACATTACCATCATTTAATACGATTATTATTGTTATCCTTGTTTTTCAACAATGAGCTCCATTGACTTACATATACTGTCACGTCACTTCAAAGAAAGATTAAAAATATTTATGCAATCATAATTAAAAAGTCTTTTTCTCGTATTATATGGATATCTTTACATTTAATAATATTTACATTCAATATCTTTTCCCAATTTATTTTTAAAAAAATAATATAATTCATATATGTTTTAAAAAATTCTATGATCATTTTAGTTTCAGTTTTTCTATTTTATTTCTAAAATTGAACGATAAATACGTAAAAAAAAAGACTTGAATTGAACAATAAATAAATACTTAAATAGGTGTCTAGATTCCTAACATGAACTAAGGTAATCTCTAATACTGTGTTCGTTTGAACAGAAAGAATTGTTCACGCAGATTTGAGAACAAGGAAATGTGATTTTTTCATATTCGTTTGTGCTGATATGCAAAGATAGAAAAGCGATGATTTGCGGAATTTTACTATTCAGACCATCTTGCAATTTCGAAGAGATTTGCCATGATTTAGGAGTAAAATCCTTATATACCCTCTAGTATTTTTAAAATTCCAACACAATATCATAATATAAATAAACGATAATATTAAGTTGAACTGCTTTCAAATTTGATGTGGTTGTTGGAGGTTGAAGCTGTGTGATTAAGTTGAAGAGGAAGATGGTGGTTAATGGACAAGGAAGAACACGCTTGATGACAAGGAGGAAGTGGATGAAGATGACGAAAGCTTGAAGCAGCGCTTGAAGAAGAGATGTTCATGGCTGTGTATTCGGATCCAGACAAGATCGTATCCGGTTCCAGCTTTTCGAAGAAAATGCAAATGAGGCGTATTCGATTACAAGGTTGGTGTATCCGGATCAAGCCAACGTTGTATTCGAATCTGCGTGTGTTTATTCGGTTCTAATGGCATCGCATCCGGTTTTGCGGCACGGTGAAGAAGCTTCTCGACGTCAAGGAGCTCTTCGAGAAGCCCCCGAAGCTCCGCAAGCGGCGCACGCGGTATGACATTTATAAGCGGATTGATGCGAGTTATTACGGTTACTGTGATGATGAGGATGGCGTGCTGGAGCGGCTGGAGGGCCCGACGGAGGAGGCGATGCGGCGAGAGGCAGTAGAGGAGTGGAAGTGTTTGGATGAAGTGAGGAGGGAGGCGAGGAAGGGGGTGAAAAGTGGGGAGGTGGCAGAGGTGTCGGCGGTGGCTAGGGAGATGCTGAGGGAGGAGGAGGAGGTGGTGGAGGAGGAGAGGCAAAGAGAGAAAGAGGAGGATAGGTTGAAGAGGGAGTTTATTGTGCACTTGCCGCTGTTGGATGAGAAGGAGATTGAGAGGAGGGTGTTAGAGAAGAAGAAGATGAAGTTGTTGAATGAGTATGTGAGTGAGGGGCTTATGGAGGAGAGACCGAGGCCAAGGACATGCTCAATATTCAGCAGAAAGTTTTAGTCTCTGTAATCACTTTGGTTTTAGTCTCTGTAATAACTTTTTACAGAAAATTTTAATATAAGCTCTCATATCAGTTTATCAAATGTTCAGGTAGTTCTTTTTTGAGTTCTACTCATATTTGAGACCATGTTATCTTGACTACTTAATTATTTGTTGTTAATCCTCGTAATGTTTTATAAGTATTAATAGCAAAATCGTATATTTAGGCTTTGTTTTTTTTAAAAAAAAAAACATTTAATTAACATTTTAAGGGAAAAAAAAGATAAAAAGGTGTGGAATTGTTTCTGGATGTAAGATTAATTTAGTTTCTTTAGTTTTAAGAGTAGTTAAATGAAAAAGAGCAGTTAAATGAGAAGATTAGCTTCCAAAAAGGCCAGCAGCCATTAACACCAAACATAGACTTACATATAAATTAATTTTAATAATTATTTTAAATTTTTTATTTTTTATAAATATTTTTACAATTAAATATAACATTAACAGATATCATTTTATATTACTTTAATAACTAGGGATATTTTGGTAATCTTTAATTTCTACCAATTAAACAATTTTTTTTAAATCTATCACATCAATCAAATCCTAAACTAATTCTGACAAACTTTACTTCCAAATCCACTCTCAATTATCCACAAATCCACCCAAAAAAACAACAAAAAAATTTACCCTCAAATCTTCTCAAATCTATTCAATTACTCTCTCTCAAATCATCTCCTACAAATCATCTCAACCGAACACATCATAAAAGTAACCTCCAACAAATATAATTATCAATTTTGAATTATGAAATTCAGAATATAATTTTGGATTATGTATTGTAAAATAAATTTTCAGATTCAAAATACATTATATTTTCAGTAGGTTGGATGTACCAAAAGTAATCTCCACATTTCACTTTTTAATGACATCTGAATATAATACATAATTAATTTCAACTAAATTGTAATTTGAGACGAAAAATGTACTTTAAATGATATAAGACTTGGAATTATAAGGCATTCGATTGCCACTAAAATTGTAATTTAATGTTAACACTTTGCTAATGAAATTTAATTCAAAATTCAAATAAAATTTAGAATTACAAATTCAGTTTTAATTCAAATTTAAGTTAAAAGAGAAACACAGTAGTTAACAACTTTTTAATTTAACACTTCTTCATCTGATATCTGATGTCTACAACAAAAATTATAATTATCTTAAGTTTTTCTTTCTATCAAATTTTGTTTTGACAAAATTTGTAATAAATACATGTAATATACAATAAATATGCAATAATAAAAGCTTGTACATTCTCCGTTATTGTTCTATGCTAATAGAAAATTTTATTCATTGCTTATTCCTTCAACTTTTGTTTAGAGTTTAGGTTGGAAATCGTAACATCAAAATTTTCATAATATTTTATTATTATTAAATTTGTACATTTTTAATAATATAAAACAGATAATTCAAAAAAAAAAAAATATAAGATGTTATTATAGATAATCATATATAACTTATAATAGCAAATTACATATATAATACATCGCGATTACTAAGAGGTGTTACACTGAACGAAGAGTATAAAAGATATTTACAAAAATCGAGGAAAATTTAACAAAAATTTCTTACACTATACCTCGACTTCTTCTTCTCTTAGCACCTGCTCACCAGAGACATCCTCCTCTGCTTCTACCATTAAGGTAATCATCGCAAATAAGAAAACAAAACAAACAAACATAGAGAAAAAATGGTAAGTTAATGTACCAAAACCAATTATATATCACATTTATAGAATTTTACATATAACATAGATAAAAGAATCAATCATAAGTCATACAATTCTTCTCTCTAGACTTGATCATCCGAATACATGTATTGATGTCAGACTCATGGGAGACATGTGCATGGGTGAACAAACCTACCATCCAAACTACCACACAAGGTTAGTCCGTCAAATACCTATGGTCAAACTGATCTTAGGCTAAGAACATCCTGCTACTCCTCACAACATAATCACTCATCTCTACTTGAGGTTAGATGGCTATTGGAGCATCATAAACATTCCCCCATTCTTGGAGCCCTTATTTCAATACATTACACTCAAGCACAACACCAAAATTTTTCCCATGAAATTTCTTTTACCACATACTTAAATTGAATACACATTCATCATTATCATTCATAGGGCATTCATAATTGTAAAAAACTACACATAACATCCATTATCATATGTCATAAACATATTTATAAGCATAAACAAATATACATCATATCATAATAACCAATGCACTCAAACAAGCAATTACACTATTATCATTCATAGGGCATTCATAATTTATCACATATTGTACATAACATCTTAAACAAACATACATTAAAGAGTGTAGGAAACACCTTGAGTTGTATTGATTCAATTTTCATCACTAATCCCCACTTCTTGGTATATCTAGATCATTAAAATTAAACTTATGTGCCAAATCAAATATTGAAAGACATAGAAGCAAGAACAATTGCAAAAAGAGAAGCTTGACAAAGGCTCTTGGTGTTAAGCAGCACATCCTTGCTGCTGAGCACCATTCTTTTTGCAAAGCTGATGCTTGAGTGCCACCTCTATGCCGCTGAGCGCCAAACCTCTCGTAAAACTGGCGTCGTTGGCTATCCTTAACAATATAATCGTTTCAAAAATATTTTATAACTCAAATTGAATACCAATTTTGCAAGACTTGAGAAAATTGTAGTATTAGGGAATAATGTGGTTATGAGACTTAAGTATTATTGTTTGATAATTGGTGTTTCATACTTAGAGGTTTTTGAGAATTATAATTGTTATGTTGATTATTTAAGGTTATTATTGATAAAGTGCAACATATGATTGATAAGTTATTAAATTGGTGATGTGTGTGTGTGATATTACCAATATGATGTATTGGTTTTTTGGTAGGAATATTGTTTAGGATGGAATGGATGTGGGTTCAATTCTTAAGGAGAAGAGTTTAAGAGAAACTTAGATTTTAATTGTGTTTTTGGACCAAGGGCAAAATGGTCTTTTACCTTTATTAATTGGTGTGAAAATTAATATAAGGGGTGTGGAAAGTAAAAGAATGAAATAAAATCTAAAACTTTAAAGGGTAATTATGTGAATCTTACAAGATTTAGTAGTTGATGATATTTTAAAAAGTGGTTAAGAGAAAATAAGAGAAGAAATCTTGGTGGTTTTATAAATTAAGTGAGAGAGTTTATTTTAATAAAAAAAGACAAAGATAGAATAGAGGAAAATAAAAAGGAGAAGAGTAAAAAAGTTTTGTACATTGTTACCCTAATTCTAAAAATGAAATTGAGAGAGAGAAAGGGGAGAAGAGACATTTTCTAGGAGGAAATAACAAGAACTGTAGAAAACCTTAATGCAAGGGAGGATTTGTGGGGTTTTGGAGTATAGATAAAGCCCTATTGGTCATGGTATGAGCAAGCTTACTATTTTTTTTTCTTATTTGTTTGTATGATGAATAAGGTTTGCTTTCGATTATCTTGAAAGGTAATGTTGTTTTGATGCATGTAGATGTATGAGAATATGTTTTGCATGGTGATAGGGTTATATCATGGTTGTGTTGGGTTTTTCCTATGAATGTATGTATGGTTTTGTTGGGTTATCCCATAATAGGGTTTGATGCTAAGGGGGAACAAAGTTATGATAATTGGGGTTTTATCATGTAAATATATGTTATAAAGATGGTATGATAATCATATGCAAAATATTGGGTTTGTTGGGGTTATAATTTTCATAATGATGAGTTTTGGATGATTCAAGTGATGTAATGTATGTATTAGGGTCTGTTCATAAGGGTATGTAAGGCTTGAATGCATGCATGAGGTTTTAGGGGAGTTCCCTCATGATTTAGGGTTGTTGCATGTGTGTTTGCAGACTTGAGTTTTATCCAAGATGTGTTTCGATTTGACAATAATCGATTATCATTAGTTATAATCGATAATTTGCGCATTGGTTATGAGTTGAGTTTTGGGAATGATAGATTATTGGGATGATAATCGATTATACCTTCATGTGTGATGAATTATGGTGATTTGGTGTACAGAACTACTAAGATAATTGATTATCTTAAGTCACAAGATATTTTGTGTACATGTGTATGTTTTGGGAATAACCGATTTTCACTTATGATAATTGATTATCCCAGAGTATTTTTATTGAAAATAGTGGGTTTTGATGAAGAATGAACGTGGACCAAGCTTGAGGAGCTGTGAAATGTGATGATAATCAGAGAATGAGATTAATGGTTGTGTTTAGGGTCAATTTTGACTTGTGGTTGAGATTGAAGCATGAATGAGTGTGTTAGGGTGTACCTAAGTATGTGATTGATGACCATGAGAGTGGAGGATAAGTCTATTGGTTATGCTTAGTAAATCTTGGTGCTATCTGTGGATATGTTCTTCCTTTTGCCTTGTGTGCATCGGAAAGGTTGTTCGGGTATTCAACCTTCCTTGTGTAGGGGTGATGGTGTGTTCCTTGTCCTTGTGTGGTAAGACTACATGTTCCTTAACTGGATTGTGGGACTACTCGAGCATATCTATAGGGGAAGCTATAGATTGGTCTGTAGGAGAAGCTACAAACGGGTGAGGTAAGGTACAAGAGTGAGACCGATTCTTTCCACTATGGTGTTATGGTACTATGATGCTCATGGTGTTGTTCATGACTAGGATAGTCATGATGGTGGTGTATCTATAGTAATGATCATGGTATTTGAGATGCTCTAGGTCATGCCATGTTTATAGCGGTGTCACTATAATGGTTATAGTAAGTAGTTAGCTTATGCGCTAATGAGTGGTTAGACCAAGGGTCTATGTGTGAGATGTTAATGATGACATCAAGGTTCAAAGGTCAAGGATCGATGATTGAAGATCAATGATCGAGAATTGAGTAATTCATTATGATTAAGTTGTGATGTTAGAGGATTAAGAATCTTGTTTTTATTAATGGTTTATGGTTGCTATATTCAATGTGATTATATTTTATTATTATTACGATTGTTTTATCGGTAACTGACCTCATACGTGTTTGTGTTTGTGCGTTGTGAATGATATTATCAGCGATGATTGTATAATGTGTTATATGTGAACATATGATGTTGCAGATGGTGTTGAGACATGATAGATTCGAGAGATGACGAGGGACAAACTTGAGATTTTTATTCAAAGTCATTATGTTTGAACTTTAAGACAATGTAATTGAAGTTATTTTATTTCCTTCGTTATTTAATTAGACCAGTGTTTTTGAACTATTGTGTTTTGAATATATTATGTCGTTTAAATGTTAAGTTTTTGAAAATATGTTTCTGTGCTATGATAAAGTTTTGAAATTTATCGATTTTTTGAATAACGTGTGACATCCTGAAATTTGGAGCGTTACAAACTTGCTCAATTGTCCAAGAACAAGACCAAACTAACAGTTCAAAACTCATATATCCATATTTCACATATCACACACCACATTTTAATGAACTAAGAATCTACCTAAGTTAAATACCACTTAGAAAGACCATTAACATTCAATTCACTCAAAGAACACTCCTTACCGAAATTCACCTGTAAAATCATCACTTTTAAACCAAAACCAAGCAAGACTAGTAGTTAACCAAGTCCTAATTTGCACAAACTCATACCACCAATCTTAAAATCATTCAACAAGCAATTATCATATAATTTAACATGTTATACCACGAATTCTAGAACATAACAAACACACATTCAACATAATTCACATCAGCAACTTCACATAACAATTTATAAATTTATAATCAAATCAAGCATGCAATATAAGTTAACAAAATATTAACAACAACAACACTCGACAGTTAGTTTCGCTTACCTTATAGAAGACCCAACTGCTATACAAGAGCTACGACGACTTCACCAACTCAAGGAATTCCATCTGCACCTATAAACCACAGAATCATGATCAAGGCATACTATTAGAACTACTGATTAACTGATTAACAATAAGTTTTATAGAAGACTCAGATGACACATGAAAAAATATTACAATTCACATGTAAAGGAAACGTGACAGACAAAAAAAAAAAAGAAATAAAAACTAACTTACTCTTTTGAAGAAACTGATCGAATAAACTTGAAGATTTTGTTGCTGTGATCGTTTAAATGATTTATTTATTTTTATCTTGAAACAAATGAATATAGTAGAAAAACAAAATCAGAAAATTATAGAAAAGTGGTTTCTAAAACAATTATGTATTTTTAAAAATAATAAAACTCGAATGCAAAAAAACTATTTATATTAAGACTATTTAATATTAAAATAATTGAGTCTCATTATTTTTAAAATAACATTAATTTTATCGAAGGCATCTGACCCTCGGTAATTACCGAAGGTTCATGTCCCTCGGTAATTACCGAAGACTTACCGAAGGGCAGAAGCCGTCAATAAATATTAACAACGAACAAATTATTAAGGGTTTTTTTATTGTCGATAAACCGTCGGTAATATCATATTACTGACAATTTATGGTTGTTTCCGAAGATATTAACTGTCGGTAAAACTGATTAGTTTTTAAATTTTTAAAAAATAAAAGTAAAAGAAATAAAATGTGGATAAGGAGCTTTGACCGAGATAAAGAAACCCAAAAATCGATAATGCCACATTGACCAAAAAGTACCAAAAGAGTGAAGAAAGTTTTTTTCTCCAAGCTTTTAGGGCTGATGTTTATTTCTATGTCTGACGAGATTTTCTTCCTTGTACAAAATGTATTTTCCAATTTCATGATAATTTTTTCTTTCGTTTACTCATAATTTTTCATGATAAATAGCTAATGCTTATTTATGATAAAATTGTATTTTATGAATAAACTATAACTTTTTAATAATTATATCCTATAGTTATAAATAAGATATGCCTTTTTCATTCAATATAGTTTATTATGTAATTTTTAATTTTATTTTTTTACTTATAGACAGCCTATTATGTATAATAGGTTACAATTTTCAATTTTAGCTTTTTAACAGTATAACATTGAAATGAATTTGTAATCATATTCACATTTCACTTAAATTCTCATAAAATTCATAGTCCAAACTTATTTCAATACATAGATGATTCCAATAAGTTCTGTATAAATATATATATATATATATATATATATATATATATATATATATATATATATATATATATATATATATATATAACTCTCGATATATTCATCTTTGTTTCTTTAAAAATAGCACCATAAGTAGTTAGAGCAGGAAGTTTTGGATAACTCCATCAATGTTTACCATTATCCAATTAGGCCTTCAAAATAGAAATCTTACCATGTCTAGTATTTATGGTCTTTTTGGAATTATTACCAACCAATCTAATTAATTTTTTAATTTTACATATTGTCATACTAAAATTAATGGAAGATTGAAATTTGTATTAGTTTCTCATACATCAAATCATCCGAATCTCATACAATAATAATAGACACTTTAAGCGAAGGACTATTTTGATGGTTTAAAAACTGAATAATAGACGAAGTAGATTGAATATGAAGATATTGAAAAAGTTCTTGTAGCCAAGTCCAAACCTACATTGCTATAACACATTAAAAAAAATAAATGTGTCAACATGCCAGAACTAGCTAAAATTTACACATCAAATTATTCTTTTTTTTATTTGTTTAATTTTTATTTAATAGTAGAAATGATACTTCAATACATACAATTAATTAAGAAATATATTATATGAAAACTTCTCTAATATAGGATACAAATTATATCATATCAGAGAAACTATAAAATAAAAAATTATATTTTAAAAAATTATAAATATAAATTAATTTATGCTCAAATTAAAAATAAAAAATTTGAAAACTTTATATAAATAAATTTTATAAACGATCTTATGAATGAATTAAATTTTATCTATAAAGAAGTTAACTTTATATATTCATTTCTAGATTTTCTTACTGAAAAATACGTTCAAGTAAACCATAAATAACTCGGAATTATCAAGATCATTATGAATCACACCCAAGAGATATATTAGTATAAGTCAAATCAATAGGATGATATATAATGTTAGTAAAAATAAATATAAAATTATTAATTTATATTATGCAAGTAAAAATAAATTAATTTCTAATTTACATTACTTTGCTTTTTTTTTTTCTCTTAATCATATACCTTTTTGTTAATTCTCTTTATTGTTTCTCAAAATATCACCAAAAAAAGTGATTTCGGAGAAGTTATTTATGTTTGAGAGAGAGAAGCATTAGAAAAAATGTACCGAAGTCAAATCTTTTGCAAGTTGTAACGATGAATCTAACGTTTGGTTTTAGGCTACCTAACTACGTAATTAAATTACATGAATGACATTTTTTGTTTCATTCAATTTATTTACAAAGAATAAAAATTATAAACATAAAACAAGAATTTTTTTAGAAAAACGATTACTTTAATATAATTTATATAAAAAAATAAGGGTTAAATATGTTTTTAGTCCTTATATTTTGGGACGATTTTTATTTTAGTCCTTCTTTCAAAGTACAGTTTAGTCCTTCAACTTTAGAAAACTCTGGTTTAGGTCTTTTTATCAAATTTTTAACTTTATTTATTGTTTCAAACACGTTAAACAACAAATAAAGTTAAAAAAAATTGATAAAAATGACTAAAACCAAAATTTTCTAAGGTTGAAGAACTAAATTGTATCTTAATTTAAAAGAAGAACTAAAACCAAACTCGTCACAAAGTATAAGGATTAAAAACATATTTAACAGTACTTTTTAACTAAAAATTAGATTTAATGTAAAATTGAAGCTTATAGTTAGAGTGATAGAAGAAAGGACAGTAGGAGAGAGTTAATGAGAAAGTAAAAAAAGAAAAACAGAAAAGAGCTGTTAAGATACAACGAAATCTTTAACCAGCTTAAGGATCTCATCCCCATTGATTATTGAACAGAAACTCAAAACCACATCTTCTAGTTTTACGAAAAAAATCGTGAGGGCATAAATTGGCACACATTTACTAAACATAGGAGAAAAATAAAAGAAGAGAACAAAAAAAATAGGAACCACGTTCATCCCACGGATTCTTCGGAGTTTCCGAACACAAACAATTCCAAAGATATATATACCCAAACAATCTCAAAAATCAAAACCCCCCACAACATATATACCTCTTTCCCTTCCAAAAGCAAAAACCAAAAACAATTTCCCTTTTCTTAAAAAAAAAACTATCTTCAATCTGTGTTTCATCATAATCTTGTTGCTATTGTTATTGTTAACAAAGCAACAATCATAATGCAAAGTGGAATTAACCGCCAACATTCTCTGAGGGAAAAGTTAAAATCTTCCATGTGTTGTTTCTCAGGAACATCGCACAATGATTCCCTAGAACACGGAGAAGGGTTTTACAGCAAATTTCATATACCTAGGACGCCAATTTCTCCGGCTGGCTCCACCTCATCTTTTTCGTGGTTCAAACTAAAGTCACCCACAACCACTGATTTCGGGAATGACCCGCATTCACGTGTCAGGGGACGGAGTCTGAAGTCCCGCATGAGTCGGAAGATCCTCCATAACCGCCAGTCACAGTCCGCGGACTTTAGCTACGACCCTTCCAGCTACGCCCTCAACTTCGAGAGCGAAAGCCCCGAAGAGTTTCCCTTCAGAAACTTCAGCTCCCGGTTGCCGCCGTCTCCGCCGGTGGAATATTCCGGCCACTGATTAATGATTTAATGTTGTGATTAATTGATGGATTAATTGGTTTGGCGGGGATTAGCGAGGTAAAAGGTTGGAATGAAAACGGAAAATGTTAATGGTTTTGTGGTGAATTGTGAAGGTTGTGGTGTTGTGTGGCGAAATATGGGTGGAGACTACTTCCCCTTGTATACAAGACATTTATTCTTATATATAATTATTTTACGGTTGTAATAATTAGTCACTAATTTTTTATTCATTTTAACAAATCACTCTTTTTCTTCTTCTTTTTTATGCAATTGCTGTTTATATTTTATTAGGGAGGTTGAAAATTTGAGGTAGATATAATATTGAATTGGTAGATTTGTTTGAGAGAAAATTTTTGGAGGGATTTCTAAAATACTGTCACATGATTCAGTGCTGTATTTAATTGAGACAATTTTATTTCTTTTACTTTCATTCATTTTTTTTTCACCCTTTATTATACTATATATTTTATATAACTTTTTTTAATTATGAGACAAGATAAACCTACTGTAAGAGCTTTTGTTATTTACTATAAATTTTGATTTATACAAATAAATCTATTTATAAATTTAAAGTTATCCATAGACTTTGGAATTTAAATTATGAACAAAAATTTCTTTTGATAATGAATCTATTAATAAAATTCATAAGTTAAGTTTGTCAATAAATTAAAATTTATATTATTGATAAATATTGTTGTCGAAAATGTATATTTTATGGTAAGTTATATCAATAAATTATAATTTTGATTACTAATTAAAAAAATTTCGATAAAAGATATATCTTTATTAGTCAAATTTAATTTCTCACTTCCTTAACTGTTATATTAAGTTTTGATATCTAGTTAACCGTTAAATCATATTGAAATCTTGTTACTTAGTTCCTAACACATATATCTTCATTTTGACAATTAGGATTATTGGTTTGATATTTGTATTTAGAAGAATTAATTTCACATATTTGAGAGAGTTATCTATATAAAATCTCAATTCTAAATTAGTTAACCGTTAGATCAAATTGAAATTTTGATATATAACTTCTAAAACATGGTTCTTTAATTTGATAGTTGGGATTGTCATATAAATGTTTGTTGTTAGAGGAACCGGTTTCAAAGTTTGAGGAAAGATTTGAGTGCCACCTTGTTTCTACTATTTTTGTGTTGTCTTGATAAAACCATGATATTTACTTTGTTAATTATTGGATCGATGTGAATTTTAATATATAGACCATAAAATATATATATATATATCTTCAATTTGATCTTTGTGATTGTGAAACATAGGTTTGTGGTTAGAAAAATTCATCTCGTTTCTTGAGTAATAATAGCAAAATTATTTTGTTATGGATTATTGTGAAAAAGGAAAAATTAGAAGTTAGAAATTACATGATTGAATGACCTTGATTTATGAAATATGTTTGTTTGAATAATAGATTGCATGTATAGAATGTTGTGTTCAGTATAAATTGCCATTGATTGATAGTTACTATGATGAATGAAAATGGGATTTGTAAGTGAGAAGAAAAATATAAGTTAGGTATTTGATAACTTGAGTTAAGGCTACTTAAATGTGAAAAAGGAAATTTAATGATGAAATTTTAGTATTTAAATTAAAATAAACAATATGTGGTTGATGATATATGATGAGTTGAATTAAGGAAAGACAACTATGCATGTTGAGGTGTGAGAATTCTTATGGTATGTGATATATGAATTAATGTGTGTGGATGTTGTGAATGTAATAACTCCTAGATGTTGAGTGATGTTAGACACTATATTAAGAAGGATTTTGAAGAGACTATCCTAACTTTGTTAGTATCACACTCACATAGAGGAAGAGATCTAGTTATGAGAGCCATAAGAGGTTTTTACCCATCTAGAGGTTTAATATGAAATAAGATCGGATCTAGCGGATTGGGAAATTAACAAATGTCATACTATAGAGGGATTGCAATCCCCATGTAAAGTCTATAGTTATAGCTCTCAGGAAACAAGAATTGGATATAATAGGTGTAGAGTCTCTAAATTGCTCAATACATTAGTCTTTCAAAAATAGAATCGAAATAGGTACATTATGCTTAAGTCAGAGGATTGTATTATGTTATTTGATCATAAAGGTTGTGTTGTGTGATAGACATTGAATTCTTGATATAAATTTTAAGTTGGATTCGAGTCGTTATAGATAAATATTATAAACTTTCGTGAGTAGGATCTTATGTAATATATTGATATTGAATATATTATTTAAGTTTTAACTTGTTAAAATTTTACTAGTTTACTCTTACATTTTTGTAATTACATTTTCCTACTTACAATAATTATACGTGTACTGTATTTAAGTAGAGGACCAAATAGATAATCTTATTGACAAGATAAGCACAATGAGATTGAGACTCTTAACAAAAATAATGAATTGCTTATATGTATCTAACATGGTATGTGTAAGTAAATGTACTGTTTCTATCTTCTCTTGGTATATTTTTATCGAAGATCATAAATAAATTATTGGATAAATGTGAATAATTGCATACTTTTCACCGCCAGTTACTAATAATGAATGATGTATTGACTGATTAATGATTTATAGACTAATCAGGATTGTTACATAGTGATTTCTTAAATTATGATTAGTTTGATATACTTTTCATATTTAACTCTATAAATATATTTTAAATAAACTTAAAATTTTTCTCAATATTTAAAATGGATTGACTTAAATATTTTCATTATTCTTAAGAAAGTTATTAATTTCTTATGTAAAAAAAGTTAAAGCTTTTAGAACATCTTACTAGTCTTATTTGTTAAATAACAATATTGTACTATGTTTTATGTCTATAAAAAAATTAAAGTGTTTTTATTTAACTTTTTAATACTTTTTATGAAGAAGAATATCAATTTGTTAACAATGAGAGCCTCTTGTGGTGTGTAAAATAATGAAGTAAATTATCTACCAAAGCTGTGTTAAGAATTCGTACAACAATCGAAAGAGATGTCTAAGAAAATGAAACAAGTATCAGTATTTGGAAAAATAAACAAAATTTCCAGACCCTCTATCTTCTTATCATAATACAAGTCTTCCCATTAACTCTTAATTTGGAAAGTTCATATCAAAGAAATCTCAAGCAGAAGAACCCCACATGCGTCACCTTCTGCAACTCGAGCATCATTTAGATAACCTCATACTGAGTGTAAATTGTGAATGAAATCTGCAGTTTCAAATTTGATCTACGGAAAATTTTCATGCAGTTCCAAGGACACGAACGTGATAGGGTGGTCCACGACAGAAAATTGGCTCAGAAGCCGAGGTGGTCTTCGCACGAGCACGAAGAATGTCATTTGCATCATCAATCACTGCTGCAGCAAGTAGTGTATACTCTCCAGGGACAAGAAAATGAAGGCAGAACGAGTGTCTAATTTGTTGAAGTGGAGGAATTTCCATAGCAATGTCACTCAGAACACCTAAAAAAGAGCGATTCAGGTAAGCATATACAATGAGACTAATTCAAATGCATGCTGATTAGAAAAGACAATCATTAACTTAGAAAAGGTTTAATACTTATTAAGTCCCAACAAATTTTTCAAATTCTAATTTTAGTGCTGAATTTTTCTTAACGTTAAGTATGTGTTAAGTGATAACGTGACAGCTACTAATATTTTTTGGATAAATTATGTTTGTAGTCCTTCATCTTTTTAAATAATTCAACTTTAGTCTATTAACTTTTTGTTGACAAATTTTGGTTCCTTATCTTTTCATGAAATTAAATTTTACTGCAGTCTTAGTCTCAACTATATTTATCATTGATTTTGAATTTCCTATCATCTAAGTTAGAGAATAAGATTGGTAAAAATATTGTTGAATGAATAAAAGTGAATTTTAGCAAAAGATTAAAGGCGAATTTTTTGAAAAATTAGAGACTGAAGTATAATTTACCTAAAATATGTATGTAATTGTCACGTCAGAAAAATTGATGAGATGGCACCTGACATGGTTGATACCGTGACTATCATGTCATCACTTAACACTAATACTACCGACGGGAACTAAAATGTTAATGGAAGAAAAGTTCATGGACAAAGAACAGTCAATTTTTTGTTCAGGGACTAAAATTAGAATTTTAAAAAAGATTAGGGACTAAAAACTTAATAAAGAAGGAATTACCCGTCCATAGAACAGTCGCTTTGGTACCATCTACACAGTTTTCCCCGGCTACATCTCTGCATGTAATATTAAGACTCATTTTGAGCATATCTTTAGTATTATTACGAACCAGAACTTCCATTGCTGTCATTTCATGTGCAATCACGGAACCTTTGGAAGCAGCAGATGCAGATTCTTTATCAGGATCAGTTGTTGTTGATTCAGAACCATCTCTAACAAGCCTGAAGCCAAACGTCAATGGATCTGGAAGTAAAATATCCATGACTGATGTTTGGAGAGCAGCCTGGATAGCTTCTTTGATATTTAACTCCCCAGAGCTATTCCGTCCTGATTGCCATCGAACCTTAATCCTAGATATAAGGTTCTTGATGCAAGCATTTAGTTCAGCTTTGGTGTTCTTCTCTGAGAAGGATGCATTTCTTCCTCCATTCCCATCTAACTGGGTATCCTTCATAAAAAAGGAATCGTCAAGAACAGGTAATTTAAAATGCTCAAGAGGCACTAGAACCCTCGCTGAGCAATCTCTATCAATTCTTGTTTTAGGATAGACATATTCAGTTGCACCCTGATCAGAAAAATGGTTGTTCTCACTGCTTGAGTTCTCCAGTTTGACAGAGACATTGATTTCAAACACAACATCAGTTGGATTAGATAACTCAAGTTCAAGGAATCGAAGCCCCCAACTTCCTCTGAAAGGATCTATTTTCACCAATCTGTCCATTTTTGTCTCTGAGTTAACATGTTCATCAGTAGACTTACTATTTACATCATCCAACTTAGGAAGACTTTCACCAACATGAGCAGGAAACTCCATTGAAAGAAGCTGAGCCTTCACAAAGGACAAGCCCTGCAAAACACAAATCTGCAGAGGAACAACAAGCCTTCTGCCAGGGGGCACAGTAGATCCATTTGTTGGAGTTTCTTCAGAGGTTTTCATCGGACCTGAAATAGATAAACACCGCTGGTTGCATTTATAAAGGATTTCACAAAAGATAATAATGGTCCCGGCAACACATGAAGCTACAAAATGAGAAAATGACACCATGAAATCATTAAAAAGCTATATGCTCAATACTTAATCCTAGTGTGCCATGAGATGGGAGCTATTGTTAATTACAGAATAGCATGCAAGTGAACAATGATATTGGTAAAACAAAAGGGAAAAGGGTGAAGACAAAGAAAATAATAAAGGGGATCAAATTTGATTAAATATCGGAATCCAGAAATAAAGAGGGTTTGATCTTAAAGACTGCAGATTGAACATATAAGTTAATCCAGAGGAAAACAATAAACACTACTGATTGTAATTGAAGACAATACCGGCATAGTGGATCAACAGCGATGGGCTGCTTCCATCTTTGGAATGCCTCATATTGTTCCCTGAGACAGTCTTCCCTGCACCAGCATCTGCATCCACCAAGCCAACCTGCCAGGCTCTCAAGGTCACAGGGAATGTAACTTCCGCTCCAGGTCTCAGAGGGAGGCAAGATTTCAATGTTTCAGAAGAATATGAAATTACAGAATCTTGATTTTTCCCGGACAATGAAATATGGGCTTGTTCAATTGGAACAGTACCGGCATTAGCCAGGCGAATCCACACATCCCGAATTTCACCTTCATATAAAATGATGGCTCCATCACCTCCAACAACATGTGATACCAATAATGGAAGTGGTGGTACTACAGAAATATTAGGAACAGACACATTTTTCAACTTTGGAGATCCACAGCATCGAAAAGGGTCAGAAAGGACCAGCCCTTGTGAGGCCCCCAGGAGTAGGTTATCAACCTCTTTAAACAGATGTTCAGTAATAACACCAAAACAGTGAACAATGCACCCAGGAATTGAAACTGGTCCCACTGATGTTGGAATACCAGATAAAGTGATCACTTTTGAAGAATTTGGTACAAGGCTTACACTTACGGGGAAAGCATCAAAATTCCCAGAATGCACAGATAGATAGATGCTATCAACCCTTAAATCAAAGCCACATGGGTTTGCTAATTCCACCAAGACCTCAACAGGTTCTCCAACAATCCAAATAAGCTCATGCTTCTTGGTATTATTAGACTCTCCTTTACTGAATGGTGTATAAATGAAAGGTCCAGAAGGAGCAGCACCAGCCCACCAATCTTCTCTAGCAGAACTGCGCTTTATAATGTCTATTTGTGTTGGGTGGAGAGGAAAGGAATGCAGCCTGGAAGCATTTAATAATCAAGTTTCTATTTTTGTTAGTTTTCCAAATTTGTGACTCAAGAAATAAGCGTTTGAAAAACTTAATAATGATCCCAAAGCAGAAAAAAAATTATAAGGATTTCCCACAGGAAAAAATTAAATATCTCAGGATTCTGAAAACCCATTTATAGAGATACATATTTTCTACTGCTATCACAAACTATTTAGTTATTTCATTCAAGAGAACACTTCAATCATTGTCTTTGGCTCTCAAAAATACATAATTGATATGACAACATAAACAGAAAAATATGAAAACAACTATACGGGAATATTCAACAGCATATATCGGATGAGTCAAAATACAGTAAAATGGAATGAAGTTCAAGTTTTGATAGGGACTATTCAGAAAAACGTAGTTATAAGCTGCTATTCTAATAAATGTCAGTCATCATTAACTCTAGCTTCATTTTGCATAAGTACAAATGAACTGGCGTTGAAAGGATTATGACACTACGATTTAGTCATGATATACCCCAACAAATGCTAAATGATTTGGTGGTGGCTGTTGTTAAAATTGTTGTCGTCATTGTGGTATGAGTTTAGCATGATATGAGTTGTGGGAAAAGAAACCTTTAACCAAGCAAATACCTCACAAAGGGTAAAGCAGGATCAGCACAACGAGTTCCTGGTGGCAGCCTGTCTGCTGAATTTGAAAGTGCATTAGCAAGGCCATTTTGCCCAGCAGGTGTTATTAGAGGATAGTAGGATCTAAGGAGTCGTGCTGCTGCACTCCATGCAGTAAGAGGATCACCAGCACGGACAGCAGAAAGTAGAATTTCTCTTAATACAACCATCTGAAGGGTACTCCATTGAGACTCAAATAGTGAGACAGCTGATTGGTGGTTTGTTTTCCCACTATCAGCATGATTTGATACAATTCCATTCTGCAAAGAAGCAACAACTTAAGTTCTAATTCTATAAATGCAAGTGCTGGTCAATAATAAAAGTTATTTCAACTATCAAATTTGTTTGAGCTCTAATTTTAGTAAATGTTTCTATACTAGACTTAAAACTTTGGATAATTTGTGCCATCCACTAAAAAATCTAAATACAAGATGCTAACAGGCAAACTCACTGTGCACAAGTTATATGGAAGCACAGATAAAGATATAAATAATTCAAAATCATATAAATCCTTTCAAGACCAAACATTATAACATCTTTGTATATGTTTCCATTGTGATGATGGACTTTTACTCTTCTAATAATAAATTCCACAAAATAAAGCACCATACTTTTTGACAACTAATGAGATAGATCAATGCTCAAAATGCTTTTGTATTAGTATCCTGACTTCAATTATTATTTTTTTTGTTCCAGACCAACGCCAGAGAAATACAAGAAAATATTTATGAGCAGTAACAACCTAGACTAGGGGTCAGGTTAGTCAAACCAACTAGTGAAAAGAGCTGGCAACAGTTTAAGCTCTTACAAAATGGTTTAGGCCTAATTCAACATTACAAAACTAGCTCACAGATAAAGATTGCAGCCATTTATATATTGTATTTTGGTACTATCTGTACTAGATGTGAAGCTTGGGTTTTTCCTAATACAAAGTGATCTAGATTCAACTCAATATTACAAAACTAGCTTGTAAGGTAAGGATTATCATCACTTCTATACTGTATTTTGACACTATTACTAGACAATATGGACTTCGGGTTTTCCAAATATAAGGGAAAAAAAACCAAAATCAGATATAAGCAGTAGTAATGCAATACCATCATAGCAACTACTAATGTCCGGTTTCAATGCAAATATGCCAAACCAATCCTAACTTTCTGCCCAATGCATAAATTAATTATATACCAGGCATATATTTCAAGCATACCAATTGTCAAAACAAAATTTGGTGTTCTGATTGGTTAGGCTTGGTAACTCACACTGTGCAAAGAATGATCAGAGATTGATGATCTGCTTTGAACATGATAAGCCTTGGTGGTCATTGCCAAAACTTGCATAGCACTAATTGCAGCCAATCTATTTTCTTGCTGCAGATATAGCTGTGCAACCTGCCTTGAGAAAAATGCAGCTTTTCTATGGTATCCCAGACTTCCATACAGACGAGCTATTTCAATATACAATATGAGTCTATCACTTGCGTCAATTAAAGATTTAGCACCATCTGCAGCTGTGGTCAACAACTCCACCACCTCCTTGGCCAGCTCTCTCCTTTTAATTGAGAGAATTTAGATAAATTGAAGTAAAAGGATGAAAACAAGAATATTGCTTTATGAAAAAAAGCATCTCAAATTCCTTTAAACTTTGTGTATGCAATGGCAAAGATAATCAGATTATAATGTCAACAGTTTTGGTTAATCGGACTCATTGCTTTTGCAAATTTAATTTGTGAAGCATAGGCAGATATGTTGATCTAACTTCTAAAAGCCAAAGAAACGAACAGCAAAATTCATGTCGGAATGAACATGGTGCATAATATTTCTTTAAAAATACTCTTAGCTGTACCTAATATTCATAACACATCAACATAGTTCAGTTATCGCATAGTAAAAGCTCAGAAAAGAATGTACCTGCAAAGAAACCTTGCTAATTTCAAAGTAGCTTCAAGTTCAAAAGTTAGGGGAGAAACTCTGCATGAATAGATTAAAAACAATTAAGATTGACAATCAGTAGTATTTGGAATAAACAGCAAGACGTATAAATACAAAAGATTAATATGATTAGAGAAAGGACAATTATGGAATGGGTACTAAGAGATCAGTTAATGAACACTCAAAGCAGAGCCTTTTACCGCTGAGCATTATCTTGTGACTTCTTGTAATTCACTATCACACTATTATAACGATATCTAACTTCTTCTTCCAGTGCTGAATCTTTTTGGCCCATTCGGTCAATCTGGTACAATAAAATAAATTAATTAAAAGATAGAGATGTGAATGCAGGCAAAAGTCACACTGCCCATCAGGATAAGTCATGGTCACCATATATCTAGCATCCTGTTCTTTACCTTGCATTGTCACTACCTCATTTTACAGAACTATTAAAATATGAATAGCTACTGCATGCTATGCCATAATAGCTCCAGAAACAACAGTAGCCTAAGTTTACCTTTAGATTCATTAGAACTGCAAGTGTCTAAATAATAAATCAATAACCAAATTATATCAGACGTACATCATTTCCAAGTTGAACTAATTTTGAACTTTAACCTCACACCCTTACAATTTATATCCATAATCCATAGAAAAAAAATGTCAGAAAGATTCATACGATTGTCTTCTGCACATCTCATTCTTCTGTTTCAAGGACTAAGATTATACCTTATTTAATTTGAGTGCCAATGAGGACAAAGAGATTTTAGTCATTAGTGCTTTTTCTTTTGCAATATGGCCCACTAACTAGTTGATACTTTATAATTACTTAGACAGTTACAAGATGAATACTTCTGTTCTTCTTACATTGCATGCAACTGCATAAGAAATAAAGCACTAGCAATAAGTAGTTAAATAATATACGCTTGCCAAAGTGCATGATCTTCAATCAGTTTTCA
Organism: Vigna radiata var. radiata; assembly: GCF_000741045.1. Lineage (NCBI taxonomy): Eukaryota > Viridiplantae > Streptophyta > Magnoliopsida > Fabales > Fabaceae > Vigna > Vigna radiata. Next base: position 32,222,616 of record NC_028356.1, on the reverse strand, counting down.
AAATAAAAACTAATCATAAAAAGAAGTTTTAATTTTCAGACAGATGACATATACAATCAACAAAACAAAGCGAACAAAGTCCATGGATAGCATGTACATTCTCAGTGATACATACAGTCGCAAAAAAATACACAACACAGATTGCGTGACCATACAGGCCATAACGTTTAATATCAAATAAAACAATAATGAAAGGAGAAGAGGAGAAATACCAGCAAGGCACAGACACTACCCTCCAATGCTCCAGCATACCAGAAGTAATCACCAGTTAACCTGGAAAGTTCCAATGCGGTAGAATAATGAGCGTTGGCATCGACAGGGGACCCTGCCAGCAAACAGTAATCACCAATGGTCTTCTGGGCACGCCCAAGCCTTCTCTTTTTTGCCTTGATAACCTGCATTCCAACAACACACTCGAGCATGAACCTAACCAAACTAAACCACAGAAGAAACAATCGATCTAAAACAAAAGCAAATAGTTTTCACATAACACCACTAAAAACGAAAAAAATAAAATAAAATCAGGACACCTAAACATGAACACCTCCTCTGAGCTGAGACTAGCTTGAGAATCTAAAGGTGTCTTGAGAATGGTTCCGGAAGATTCTGCCTGAAGCACCCATTTCTCAAACTCCATAAGCAGTGACGCAGCAATCTCTTGCATCATAGTGTTCAAGTGGAACTCCAATGTAGGACGATCTGCAGGAGGAAACAACCTCAAATTTCCCCCTTTCTTACTTCCTTCCTCAAGCTACAAAACCAAAAATGAAAAAAAAAACAAAAAACTATTAGACCATTTTATTTTGATCGCTTTCTTCACTAAATAGCAAAAAACAGAGAAATTAAGGAAAACATAAAACTATAAGATTGTTTCTTTCAAATCCATTTATTCACTAAATTGCTAAAACCGGAAAAAACCTACAGAACCATTATTCAGTCCATTCCTTAAATAAAAATGTCAAAAATAGAGAAATAAAACTATAGGACTACTACTTTTAGATCCATTCCTTCACTAAATTACAAAAAAAATGAAAAAGAAATAAAAAAAAATAAAAACAGAGGAAATGCAAGATAAAAACATACAAGACTTTTTCTTCAATCCATTTCTTCAGTAAAAATTGACAACAGAGCAACTTAGGAGAAATATAAACTACATAACTCTTTCTTTGGTCTGTTTCTTCAATAAATTGCAAAAACAAAGAGGAAATAAAGAGAAAAAACCTACAGAACATTCATGTTCTTTGATCCATTTCTTTACTAAATTGGCACCACAGGGGAGATTAAAGTAAAAAGAAAAAACGTAACAGTTTTGTTCCGATCCAGTTCTTCACTATATCACCAAAAACATAGAAAATTACGAAAAACCTATAACATTGTTTCATCTTGTTTATCGAATTGCCAAAATGAATGAAATTAAAGTTATAAATCCTGTAAGACAGTTCATTTCTTATGATCTCTTCCCTCGGTGGGAAATTAAACCAAAGAAATATTACGTTATTATTTCGTATTTTACCCATTTCTCCACCAAATCGCCACGAAAATAAGAAATTGAACAAGAAAGCGAAGCACGACCTGCGAATCGTTAGGGCAGAAGGCGAAACAGCGATCAACGAGGGAAGAGGGGAAGGACTTGCAGACATTGGTGAAAAGGTCGACGGCAGCGTCGAGATCGGGGGAGGAAGGACAGTGGACGATGCCGACGATGCCGAGAGTTTTGCGGTTCGACTGAAAGTCCTCCCAGGGACTGGGCGGCGCGCCGCCGAGGACAAACTTGAAGCGGAGGGATCCGGAGTCCCAGGGTTGGACGGCGAAGGGGGACTTCTGGTGCTCTGTGTAGAAGGAGCTAATGGCGGAGAGCGGGATCGTGTGCAGCGGGAGCAGCATGGAGTAGTAGTCCCGCAGCACGTTCGACGGCACCGTTCCTACCGGAACAACTGCCACCTGAATCATCGCCGATCCTTCGATGCTCACTTCCGGCTCCATTGCTATGGTGGTGCTTGGCTACTTCCTCTTTGCAAACCAACTTTAATGCCAAATGCTTCTACCATAACCAACAACATCTCAGAAAACTTGAAATTACTTTTATATCCTCCAAAAATTTTCAATATACCTTACAATGAAAATTAATAAGTAAAGAGCCTTAATATCAAGAATTTATAATAAATTAAAATATTAGAATAGTTATATACTGGTTAATTGAATAAAAAGCTGAACATACTAAAAAATTAAAATAGATGATTTTAAGTTTTTGTATTTTTAATTTTTCTATCCTTATTGTTCCTCACCTTCGAATTTAATGACTGTTTTGCCCTCGTCTTGTTCTTTAAGGGGTTTTTCGTCGTAGTGTCGAAGTTTGTTTTCCTATAAATTTCACTCTCATGTCGGTCTCCGTAGAGCGCGAAATTGCGTCGTTTCGGGATTCTGAGATTCGAAACAATCTTCGAAGAGTTCTCGAGTCATGCTCTAAAGTATGATCACTCACTTCTTTTTTTCAGAAAATTTGATTTTGTGAAATTTATTGATTTCTGTTTGTGTATAATAACGCTTGCAAATATTATTGGAATGGAATTATTGTTTTTGCTGTAATTTTTTATAATGAAAGCTTGAAACTTTTAAAATGAATGCTTATGTTTGTGATGTTTAGAGTTGAAAGGATACTTGTTTACTAACATGATGATGACTGTCATGGTATTTTATACTTGGTAGTTGGTTGAGGCTGGAGATTTTCATGACTCTGAAAACACGGGTTCGGAGCTTATCGAGTTTCTTGATTCTGTCTATGATGCTGCTGTGTCTGATCCAGATAGTGAACGCGCTGAGAATGAAGCATTTGAAGCTATATCTGAGATCCAGAGATATATTTGTTCTCCTTCCCTTGACCAGGTAGGTGAACTTCAGCACTTCAATCTTGTTTCGCATTCGGGCTTTTTAAGTTTTCTTGTTCTATATCAGCCTCAGCCAATGAATTTCGTTATCAGTTGTAGGAGAAGAAAAGAAAAAATGCGTTGATTTTTTTAAGCTACAACTATTTCACTTTAGCGTTTAGATAAGTTAAATTAAATGAGCTTCCATGAAAGGTATGTGCATAAGTTGATTTTATCTTATGTGAGAAACTTAATTCATGTTATTCAATTACGTCCTTAGGAAAAATAAAGAAAAAAAGGAAAAATTTAGAGACATGAAAAGCAACTTGGAACCATTAGATGAAGGTCGGACGACTCGTTTTAAATTTGATATATCGAACCTAAAACATGCATTTCAGATTTGAGTCATTCAATTTCCATCCAATGGTTTCTTTACACTGGCTATGTGGAAAAGCTAGCTGCACTGAAGCTGGCACCATTGGAGGCATCTAGTTATACTTTTATTCAAAAACCCTTTTATGGGAGTAGAAATAGGAGATTAATGATTGTATGGAAGGCCATGTTATTATTTGTATCATATAGTCTTTGGAGCTCACAGTTTAGTGTAAAACTAAGAATGTGATGTGATTGTTTGGTGATGTGACAGGAAGTTGTTGATGCTCTTTCCTTTGAACTTCCAAAGGCTGTTTCAAAGTTTGTGGGGATTTCAAGTAGATTTTTGGACATTGCAACTACCATCATCGATCAGTTTATAGTGAAATGTGGTCCAAGGGATATGCTCTCAATTCTCTGTAATGTGAGTTTGTTTTATTGTTAGTAAATGTATATTAGCATTTCGAAGACACACAATTTCACTTTAATACTCCCCTGCTAGTTGACAATGCTATTACCTATTGGATGTTTGTTGAACAAATTTCAATGGAGAACGCCAATTAATCAATAATGCGGAAGACACAGTTACCATCGAAACCTCCACATTTTCTGATATTCCTACATCTCATTCCATATGATGTATCCTTTGGCTTGAGATTCATTTCCTTCCCTCTTTGTGACAGCCCATCACTTAACCCTCACACCTTCTACTCACTTGTATTGCTCACATCCTGCTAGACCTTTGTTACTCAGTTTGAAATATTGACTTTCTATCTGATGATCTTCTATCCAAAAGAAAACTCAAATTTCCTCATAATTAAATCATAGTTTTCATGCAAAGAACTACATGTCAGTGACAGTGTGACATTTAATTGATCTATTTTTTATTAATATTTTGATCATATGCTTCTGTTAATGTAATTGAACAGACATTAGGTTACTCAAGTAAGATCACCAAGGCTGCCAGTTACATTGTCCCTCCTTTATCAGGGATCTCAAAGGGTAATCGTTGCATTGACCTTTTCAATTAATGGATAGAATATAGAACTGTACTCTCTGTTCAAGGAATGAAATATGGAAGCAATTACCTTTTTAATTCTCTTGCAATGTAGAGCATGTGAATAACTTGACACTGGATTCCTTTCATGAAGTTATTTTTTGGTTTTGGTTTTGTTGATTCTAAGTTGCTCTGGGCTTGTATGAATACAACCAACTCCTTAGTCACTAGCCACTCTTACCTTTACATTTATAATCCAGGCTCGTTCTTTTGCACAGCTTGAGTTGCATCAAATTTATGGCTGTATTATGTTTATATTGGTAAAATTGAATATAAATTGTAGTTATTAATAAATTGCTTATTCTTTTTCATTTTTTTTGAAGAAAGTGGTAGGAACAATTTAAAAGAGATGATTTAAAAGGTATGGATGCTGTCTATTGAATTTTGGTAAATTTATAGATGAAGGATGAAACCAGAAAATCAGTTCCTTACAGGACAGTATGCTTTTGGTTCAGCATTCTTGTGTGGGAAAATGTTTTGGGTTGAACGTAGTTACTTGAATGTAGAATTTAACAGGACTGATGACTATCAAATCTGACACATTATTTGTTTGGGTGAAGTGCATCATATATTTTATCACTGAACTTTTATATCTAATCTCAAATAAAATTCAATTAAAATAAATATTCTCTTGGTCCTAAACTTCAGCTTGATACTACATCACCTGGTCCTGTTAGCTGTCAATTGCATGCAGTTTTTATTGGACTCATTTTATTCAGCAAGATGATCAAGGGAGAATTTGTCTTACTACTTACGCAAATGTTTAAACTTGGAAAGTACTTTTTTTGATGAAATGCAAAACTTTAATTCTAGTTTTGGCTCACTCTGTTCTGTCAATGATTTTAAGCCACACTATTTGAAGTTTTTTCTCATACTTATTTTGCCTTTTCAGTCATTATTTCCATTAAGAGGCGTCAGTTTGAGCAAGTAAAAGAAGCTGTTCCTATAATACTTAATGTACTGAAAGTCGTGTCTTTGGAGTCAGAAGAAGAAGAGGAACTTGAGGATGTATTTGACAGAGCTGTTGGGATTGCAATTTCTATATGTGAAGTTTGCAATAAATTGGTCAGTCAATTTTAAAACCATGATCTTTTCTTTGTTGAAAAACTTAAATGTCTGATTTATTTTCAATTCTTTTGCTGATATTTTTCTCTTTCCTCTTTTACCAAGGAGGGGGATGCAAAGCCGAAGCTCCAATCTGTTCTTGGTCTGTATGTCCTGCAATGCATGGTACATGTTTCTGTACTGCATTGAAATTAATTTTTGTAATTTGTATTTGTTCCAAACTAGTTCTTAGTAAAATGGAGATATGGTTTTATTGATGTTATAATGATTTGGCATGTTACCACGCACTTCCAGGCTCTCATTTCTGCTAGTTTAGGGTATAAAGCTTCCAGATGTCATTCGTTAGTTTTACAACTGTCACAAATTTCTTCATACTGTGGTTTATCATATCTCAGTCTATTAACAACTTACGAAGTTGAGACTGTGGCAAGCTCCATTTTTGGAGGTAGTACTCTTGTTCACCTTGTTTCAATTGATTATTTAAAAGTAAGCACTAAACATGACTATATTTTTCTGTTAACCTCCTCAATTTTCCAGAAGATAAAGATCTCTTTATGGGTTCCTTATCTCATGTCAAACATGGTGCTGCTCTTTCAGGTTTGTGTTTGAATAATTACTCTGTAATTGAATCCATGCCTTTTCTGTTTGTCCTTTTCCTTTCACTAACCCATCAAACTCTTTTTTTTTAAGTAATTTGGGGACTTGTCTCAGAGGAAGTTGCTTATACTGCAAAAGAGAATTTGACTGCCGTCAAGGATGAACTTTGTAATAACCAAACAAAAAGGTGGCAAGCAATAGGAACATTAAAGCAAGTACTTTCCTTTGTAAATCTACCATGGGAATTAAAGAAACATGCTATCGACTTCTTGCTTTGCATCACAGATGGAAGAATCTCCAGAAACTGCAATGAGGAGCATTCTGAATGGTCATCTTATATGCCTAGTCTTTTTTCAGCTTTGCAGGTTGTGTTCACTGCAATTTGTGACTTTTGTTTATCATTGTTGAATCTTTTACTTTCTCAAATGAAGTTGGAGAATGCTGATATGATATATGTTTCTATTATGTTCACACATTTAACCTTTCAGGCTGTAAAAATGGTTATCATGCATGCCCCAGAGCCAGAACTTAGAAAAAAATCCTTTGCTGTGCTAAAAGGAGTGAGTTTATAATACTAGAGGCACCTCTTTTATAGTTATAAATGCTTGTTGAACTGCTTAATATCTTGGGCAAATTTTTCTTAAGATTTTTATGGTACTGTGCTAATGTTTACTCAAACTAGGTACTTGATGATATTCCAATTTCTCAAAGATTGGACATTTTTAAAGCATTGATTACAAATACCGACTCTTCCTCAATGGTAATGCTCTACCTAAATTACGATTTGTTTGGCATTTTTCTTTATTTTCAATTAATAGTCAAATCATCTAATGGTGATTTTGCACCCTTTTGAAGATTGCCATTTTCATTGATCTTATCCGGAAGGAAATGCACATAGCAATCTGCAATAGTAGATCAATAGTAAAAGATGCGCCACAGATAGAAAACAAAGCATTTCCAGATACCCCGTTTTGGAATCCTGGGGTCATAGAGTTAATCGAGTTGGTTCTAAGACCTCCACGGGGTGGACCTCCGTTCCTACCTGAGCAGAGTGATGCGGTATTCTTCCTATTTTTTGCGTTCTTTGTAATTTATGTTAGGTTTAATTGATCATTTGGTCTCTATACTTACCTACACCAACTTTTCATTTTAGTTCTTATATTTAAATACCGTACTCTATGTACAAGCATTTTTTTTGTCGTAATTCGTGTGCCTTCATTTTGTAGTAGTTTTACACTACCAGAAGTTTTTAGGTATAGGAACTAAAATGAAAAGTTAGTGCGGGTGAAGGGACATAATGATTTATGAAACCTTTGTGTAATCCTGGTTTCTTGAAATGCATATTTTAGAAGAAGCATTTGCTGTAATTGTCATTTATTTTTGAGTTATGAATATGAACTGATGTGAAAAGGCTTTAATTGTCATTTATTTTTGAGTTATGAATATGAACTGATATGAAAAGGCTTTAAGTAATGGCCTTATGTATTATGATCCACAGGTGTTGTCAGCCCTCAACCTATACAGATTTGTATTGATGATAGAATCTGCTGGTATGTAGCATCAATTATCACTTATGGAAAAAAATTGCTGACAAGAAGTCTTGATTAAACAAATATACTATTTGAAGCAGTGGTTAATGAGTTACAAGTTTTTGAGTTGTAGAAAATTTCAAAATAATCACTAATGCTTGTTAAATATGAAATGAGACTTTCAAAATTGAGATTTTCAACAGATTTCAACTAATAATAGAGTGTGTTGGTAGTATTTATCTAATCTAAAAGTTAAGTCTAATTTGGAAGGTTTTTCTATTTCATTGGTAACAGAAAAGACAAACTGCACTGGAGTGCTGTCAAGGAACAGTTTACTGAAGGCTTACAATGAATGGCTGCTTCCTTTGCGTACCCTAGTGACAGGTATAATGGCAGAGAGCAAGAGTGACCATGATGACTTTGCAGTTGACACTGTATGCACCTTAAATCCACTTGAGTTGGTGTTGTACCGGTGCATTGAACTTGTAGAAGAGAAGCTAAAGCAATCCACATAGGGTGCCCTTGGCAAGGATTTTTGGAAAAAGTTTTGGTGCATGTTATTTTTGAAATATTTATAATTTAAACATCTGAACTAAGGCTATTGGATGCAATTCAAATTGTAAATCATCGTTTCAGATGCAATGCAATTTCTAGCATGTTTGAAATTTCGGATTCTTGATGTGAAAAAAAAAATGGAAGTTACTTGGATGTTGATCATGGTTCTGTGTTTGGCTTGACTTGATCTTAGATGTTAAAATTCTTCCTCTTTTTATCCACCAGAGAATTTCACAGAGAAAAGGAAACCAGAAAAAATATCTGTATACTTTGGGTGGTAGCACCATACAATAACCTTATAACTAATAATGTTCAGGAAACTAAAATACATTAAAATTGAATTCCTTTCATTTGTTTAATTTTTTAAAATTTTTATTTGTGTAATGATTTAAGTATATTAATTTTTTTGTTTAGATAGAATATCTTGATCATCATTAAATATAAAAAGTATTCTAATACTAAATAATACTTAGTAATTTAAGATTATTAGTTAATGATGCTTTTCAATTTATGTTGGGTGAAATTATTTTTCAATCGACTTAAAATAATATTCAGTTGATGTTAATAAGAATATTTTTATTAAGATTGATTAAGATTATTTTTACTTAGCATTGGTCATAGTCATAATTACTATAATTATAATTATTTTGATTGATATTGATGACAGTTATTTTTCTGTAACTCTTTTATTGAGGTTGGTTTTTAATTTTTTAACCGATATTGGTTAAGAAAGTTAATTTTATTTATATAAATCAGAAAAATTCTAGTCATTATTGATATTTTTTATGCATTGGAAGAAGTTCTAAATGGTGCATGTTGGGAAAAAATTGATATCGATAAAGAAAAAGTAATCATTATAGACTTTTACCAAAATTATGTGATCGGAAAATAATTTGTTGATATTGGTTGAAAAATATTTTGTTATAATTCACATCATGGATAAATAATATATCAACACTATTTATTTATGTCAACTAAAAAAATCTAACATATTAGTGGAAATTATTAAGAACTTAAAATGGATTGAAAGTGTCAGTAAAGACATGGGAGATAAATTCACAAAATATATTATTTTAAGTTTTTTTATTGAAGATAATATTTTGATCTCTTATATAAATTTATATAAATATGTACAGTATTTATTCATATCAATCCTATTTGACATATCTCCTCAAAAAAACACATAACTAATATCCAGATTCAAAAAATTCACTATTCATCCTGGTGATCAGATATAACCGATATATATATTACAAAATATAATTACAAAAGTCTTTAATATATAACAAACCTCCAAATAATTTGAACCTAATGAGTCATGGAGAGAATATGAGAAAAGTTTAATACAAAAGATGAAACAGTAAGAAAATTTTCAAATTTTATGAAAATTTGAAAATTTTTAAGTATTAAATTATTTGTATAAATTTTTAAAATTTAACTTTTCAAATTATATTACAATAACATTTTAAAATGTCTTTGTAAATAAATTATCTCCTAAAGTTTCTTCATTTAAATATATGAAGTCAAATTAATTTTAGTTTATTCTAACAAATAAAAAAAAAGTATTTGATCTTATATATAAAACGAATAATAGTTATTAATTAAGTGAGACCCTAATTATATAAAAAGCACATAGAAGTATAATATAGAAGTCTACGTTTAAACTAAAGAGAACAGTTAAAAGTAAACTTATAAATAAAGTCTTAGAATTATAGTTATTCCTAAAATAAATCACAATTTAAAATTTTATAACATAAAGGAGTTCTATAGTATTTCAAAATGACATAAGATAACTACGAAAGTCCTAAGGGAACTAAGTTGCAGTACCATTTTCCTCCAATGCCTATTCCAGGGGTACCCCATCGCCCTCTGCTTACATCCAAGTGGATGATCATTGCAAAAGAAAACGGCACATAACAAAACACGCAACAAGTAGAAAGGGTGAACAAAAATCATGTTATACAATCACACACAACAAGCAAATTAAAACAGATATCCTAGACTACTCAAACATGACTTGTTGCACTTTAAACCGACTCGTCCGGACTAGAATGATTATCGAGCTATGGCGGGTCATGCACTTGTGGTGGCTTCTACTGCTTTACAAAGTCGTTGACAATGGGTTTCACCCTACCACACTCACGAGTTAGTCTGTACTGCGCCTTGGAGTACACTGGGAGGCTCCAAGACTAAGACCTCCTACTACTACTCACAACATGGTTCAATCCTCTCTACTTGAGAATGATTGACCATTGTAGTTTCAGGATAACCCCTAAGATTGAGCTTCCATGCAAATCATTCTAAAACACACTAATAGGGCACCACCATGGATCCTCTCCATCAAGTATTACGAGGTTTGTGTGCCTCTCCATCAAGTATTACGAGGTTTGTGCACCTCTCTATCAAATATTATGAGGTTTGTTCACCTCTCCATCAAATATTATGAGGTTCATGCGCCTCTCCATAAGTATTATGAGGTTCGTGTGTCTCTCCATAAGTATTACGAGGTTCGTGCACCTCTCCATCAAGTATTATGAGGTTCGTGCGCCTCTCCATCAAGTATTACAAGGTTCCTGCGCCTCTCCATCAAATATTATGAGGTCCGTGCGCCTCTCCATCAAATATTACAAGGTTTGTGCGCCTCTCCATAAGTATTATGAGGTTCATGCGTCTCTCCATAAGTATTATGAGGTTCTTGCGCTCTCCATCAAGTATTACGAGGTTTGTGCGCCTCTCCATAAGTATTATGAGGTTCGTGCGTCTCTCCATCAAGTATTACGAGGTTTGTGCACCTCTCTATCAAATATTATGATGTTTGTGTGCCTCTTCATCAAGTATTATGAGGTTTGTATGCCTCTCCATCAAGTATTATGAGGTTCGTGCGCAATGACGATGAAATAAGGAAAGGATGGACCAAGGAACAAGATTTGGCTCTTCAAAGAGCATATCTTACTACAAAGCCTAGCCACCATTTCTAGAAGAACGTTTCCAAACTAGTATGCATCCCTCTTTGTGTGTATTGACTTTTGACTCCAATTTTATTCCTCAAGAGTATGCAAGAGGCATGATCAACGATTCTGGATCTACATTATTTGAAGAACTTGGCTTATACTACATAGGTCCTGTGGATGGTCATAACATTGAAAATCTGGTCACCATCTTTGAAAAAGTCAAATCAATGTCTGCTCCAGGTTCAGTTTTGATTCATATTGTCACAGAGAAAGGGAAGGGATACCCCCAGCAGAAAAAGCATATGATAGAATGCACAGTAAGAAAAGGATATTTCTTAATAAATCATTATGATAACCTCCAAATTGTAAAATCAATTCTTAGATCTATTGCAAAAAGTTACCCATTGTTAATATAACTCAAAATCAATTTTGTACTTACAATAATTTCTCAACCTGATTACATAGGTAGTTAATATTTTTCGCTATTTAAAACTAATATTTGAATCCAAGCAGACACTTATACATTCTCATATATTTTCCGGGATTGTGAAGTTTGATCCAAAAATAGGGAAGTAGTTTAAGGCAAAATCCTCAACACTTTCATACACACAGTACTTTGTTGAGTCTTTGATAAAGGAGGCTGAAATAGGCAACAAGATAATAGCCATTCACGCAGCAATGGGTGGTGGTACATGCCTAAATTATTTCCACAAAAGGTTTCCCAATCGTTGTTTCGACGTGGGGATAGCTGAGCAACATGCTATTACATTTGCTGCTGAAGGCCTCAAGCCCTTTTGTGCCATTTACTCATCATTCCTACAACGAGGATATGATCAGATGAGCCAATATAGTTCAATGAGAAATAGTCCAAACTATCTTATTATTGTTTTCTTCTTGCTCTAAGTTTATTTTTAAGTTAATAACTTCGATAAAAAAATTCTTATCGCTGTGATTTATTTTGTGTATCCAGGTAGTCCATGACGTTGATCTTCAAAAGAAAATATTGACTTTTGGTTTGAAATCAACTTGGAACAAAGTTTGTGATTCATGCTGTTGCAATTTAACTAAAGTTGAATGTTTGAGATTGACTTGTGGAACCCTTGGAATCTGACTGTTATGTCTTTGATTTACAGTTTAAAGAGTTTTGATATTTATTAATAATGGGAAAATGGATTCAAAAAATGAAGCAGTTTGCTATACTTTGAAAAGTTAGTTGATGATTGTCTTGTTTTGCCTTGGTTTTGTTGTCTGCTGAAATGTTACAAAACAGATATGGTGCTTCAGTGTGTGCTCAGAGCTTGCATGCTATTTTCAGCTAAGAATTACAATGAATAAGTTATAATGTACTCTTTTAGGGTAAAACAATAATTCTGAAAGGTAACAAAATGTTTGTATTTGAATGCAATGATGAAGAATTCCAGAGATTCAATATGAATGGCTAAAGAAGAAAAAAAAATAATAAAAAAAAACCTACTGCCTCGGTTTAGGATCCGACCAAGGCAGTAGAGGGGGAGAAGCAACCTCGGTTCATCAGGAAACGAGGCATAAGTCTAGCGAAAAAAAGTATTTAAAAAAATAAAACATGTTACTACTTCGGTTAATTTTGAACCAAGGCATAATCCTAGTATTTTATGCCTCAGTTCTGAAAAGAGACAAAAAGTCACCACTTTTTACCTTGCCTGAATATGCCTTGATTCAGGAACCAGTGCCTATCAGCGAAAATAACCGTTGTCGTTTCCCCTGACTGCACTAGTGCACCACAAAAAAATATAACAAGGTTTGTGTGCCTCTCCATCAAGTATTATGAGTTTCGTGCGCTTCCCCATCAAGTATTACGAGGTTCGTGCGCATCTCTGTCAAATATTAGGAAGTTCGTGCGCCTCTCCGTCAAGTATTACGAGGTTCGTGCATCTCTCCATCAAGTATTACGAGGTTCGTGCACCTCTCCATCAAGTATTACGAGGTTCGTGCACCTCTCAATCAAGTATCACGAGGTTCATGCACCTCTCATCAAGTATTATGAGGTTTGTGCACCTCTCTATTAAATATTATGAGGTTCGTGCACTCTTCGTCAAATATTACGAGGTTTGTGCACTCTCCCTCAAATATTACGAGGTTTGTGCACTCTCCATCAAATATTACGAGGTTCGTGCACTCTCCACCAAATATTATGAGGTTCGTGCGCCTCTCCATAAGTATTACGAAGTTCATACGCCTCTCCATCAAGTATTATGAGGTTTGTGCCCCTCTCCATCAAGTATTACGAGGTTCGTGTGCCTCTCCATCAAATATTACGAGGTTCGTGCGCCTCTCCATCAAATATTACGAGGTTTGTGTGTCTCTCCATAAGTATTATGAGGTTTGTGCGCCTCTCTATAAGTATTATGAGGTTTGTGTGCCTCTCCATCAAGTATTACGAGGTTCGTGCGCCTCTCCATCAAGTATTACGAGGTTCGTGCGCCTCTTTATCAAATATTATGAGGTTTGTATGTCCCTTCATCAAGTATTATGAGGTTCGTGCGCCTCTTCATCAAGTATTACGAGGTTTTTGTGTCTCTCCAGGTTTACGAGGTTTTTGCATCTCTCTAGGTTTACGAGGTTTTTGCGCCTCTCCAAGTTTATGAGGTTTTGCACCTCTCTAGATTTACCAGGTTTTTGCGCCTTCCGAGATTTACGAGGTTTTTGCGTCTCTCCAGGTTTACAAGGTTTTCACGCCTCTTCAGTTTTACGAGATTTTTGCACCTCTTCAAGTTTACGAGATTTTTGCGCCTCTCCAGATTCACAAGGTTTTTGCGCCTCTAAAAAAAAGAGAAGGGGTTTCATACGCCTTTCCAGCGAAGTTCATAGGGTATGACACACCCTCCATAGGTGTCACGACTCTTTAGCAAAATCCACAAGGTTGCTACACTCTGTACCAGGTATGCTTCGAGGTAATCTTTTTCCTTCTCTTTAGACTCGAACGAAATTAGTGTCTTTATCTTTATTTGGATTTTACTATGATAACACAAAAACTCTAAAGTTCATGTTATCTAGCAAAATCTAAATAAAGAGGGGCAGTTGTCAACACCCAATTTCGTTTGGGAAAATAAATAATTAAAATTAAAGAATAAGAGAATAATAATTAATGGTGGGTAAAGAAAAAAGGGAAGAAGAAAATAATTTCCTTAAAAAAATGTACACGTTTAATATGGTAATAATTTGAATCAATATCATGCAAATAATTATAAGCAATAAAAATAATATATTTGTTGCGTCAGTTGCTTTTTAAAGAGAAAAATATATTTTATGACAATAATTATAATCAATGTCTTGAATGTTATTGGATCATTTGTTTCCCTATATTGTTCATTGTCAATTAATTCATAATTATGTCAAGATCTTCATAATATTACAATGTGTGTGTATAAATACGCACCGGGAGGACGAGAAAAGAGAGAGAAAGAAACGTGCAGAAAGAGAGAAAGAGAGTATAGAGAAAAATAAGTTCTCACATATAAGGGTTCTATCAACAACAACCACTAAGGAAGCATTAAGGGAGTTCCAGAAGATAAAAAGGTATGTTACCTTTACACCCTTATTTTTCTCTTTTTATTGTACTTTAAAGTTTTCTTCCAAAGATATTATTTTTTTTACTATACATAGATAATGACTTTTTAAAATAATAATTTTTTGAATATAAGTACACATGGCCTATGGCCGGTTTCTTTCTTCCCACCATTCTTAAAATATAAAAAAAAATACAAAATATTTAAAACCAAGAAAGGACAATTTTGTTAAACTGAACTTTTTTTTACCAAAACTACGTGATTCCTAATTCTCCATCATAAATATAGGAACAAGGTCAATCCTTGTCAGGTTCACTTTTCAAAAATCTCAAACAATCAATAATTAGTTTTAAACAAACTCACAAACTTTTCTAGATAAAGAACTACGTAATCCCTGATTATCATTATAAATAGATAGAGCAAGGTCAATCCTTGTAGGGTTCATAAAACAAAAAATATTTTTTTTGTTTCTTAATAATTTCTTTATATTTTTATTTTTGAGGAAAATTAAATATTTTGGAAAACCACGTCAACTTTATACATTTAATTAAAGGTATGTACTGCCTTTGGGCAGACGCGATAGGGTGTTAACACCTTCCTTACGCGTAACCGAATCCCGAACCTAAAATCTAGTTCGTAGACCATGGTCTTATTTTATGGTTTTCCATAGTTTTTCCATAATAAATTATGATGATGACTCCCAAAATCTTTTCTTAAACCCGTTTGTTTTTCGGTTCGCCGTGCCGTCGCGATAGGTTGTATCGGTTATTATATCATAGACTACTACATCACAGGCTACACCTCAAGCTACATCGATGATTACACCACAAGCTAAACCTCAAGCTGCACTGACAACTACACCATAAGTTGTACTACAAGCTCCATCATAGGTTGCACAACCAAAATAGATTGAGTCACAAGAACTGAATCTTGAGAAGTAACATTATCACCCTTAGGATGATAATGTTATTGTATTTTTACAACAATTGTTTTCTCGACACCAGAATTAGCTTTGAGATCTTGTTGTAATATTTTACAATTAGATAAATCATGATCAATTATTTTACAATTTAAGTCAAAATAGAGACAATTTAAACAAAATTTGGTTAGGTAATTAAGATGACAGATCAACATAAACTAAAACACAAGCAAAAATTCACAAGACTTATTTTTGATGTAATAATCCAAAAATAAAGGTGTGTCAATTTCATGTGCAATGGAAAAATCACATTCGGTTACGAATATTTCAAAGGAAGGCTATGTATACAAATCCAAAATTGAGATTTTGTCAGTTTCATAGATGCAAGGACAAAGTCCTTTGTCTAAACCAAAACATGAAGAATATAAAGAGATAAATTTCATATTCCAATAAGAGAAAGTCCTTTGTCCAAGCAAAAACATGAAGAATTTCAAGAGATAAATTCCATATTTCAATAGTTAAAATCATTCTCATATCATCTAATGAAGAGAAAGTAAATTCATATAATCCTTTGCTGAGAGGAATTGTTTTCATTTGACCTAAATGCTTTCAAGCCACATCCAGCTTCTTACAAAAAATCCAAGTGTGTATGTGGTTTATCATATTTTGTCAAGAGAATACACCAATGCATTACAATCCTCAAAACCAACAAGATAAGCTTCCTTAGCAATAGACCATATCTCCCCTAATGCAAGAAGAATGTAATTGTGACAAAGGAATATCATAAAGATTGAGAGCTAGGGAAAATTATGTCTTTTTGTCCAAGTAGTTGGAGATGATAAAGGAATATTATCGTCCTTAATCTTGTAAACAACCCTAAGGGATATGAATTATTGAACAATAAACCATCTCAAAGCTAAAGAATTAGCAACTATTAGGGCCACTGCATCATTAAACACCAATTAGCCTCATCTTCACGAGTCACTCAACAATATCAACACCAAACAAAATAGTGTGTTCATATTCATAGATGTGTAGGGCTAGGAAAGAAACCCTAAACAGAAGCCCCCTTGATCTAATCTATTTTTGCAAGTTAAAGATTTAGTAGGGGTGACAATGTGGATTAACATGTCCTACATTTGGTTTGTAAAAAGGAGGTTGGGTTGATTTGTTTCACATAAGAATTATGAAATAGTTTAGTTCGCTTACCCTACATAATGATTGGCTTGTAAGTTTGTGGACTAGTTAACATAAACAAAATTTTAATATTTTTTATACAAATATTGTATCAATAACTTTGTTTTAATATTTCACATCTTTGTTGCACTCCATAAATTTACTATTGATAATTGAAATAAACTAAATAAACATAAGATTATGACCAACATTAAATAAATATGTTATAGATAAACCTTTCGTGAATAAGGAAACTTAAAAGTACATTATTGTCTAATCTACCAAAAAAAACTATAGGAATTAATCAATACTAAATGCAAAGAAGAGAACTAGCTCAAGGATTCAAGTATCGAGTGAAAGAATAAGAAAATAAAATAAAATAAGATTTTGTTTGGTTTATGGATTAAAATATGATAATTTCTTTTTACGAGTTATATGAGTCAACTCAATCCATCTCATTATCATCCACATAGGTTGTGGGTTATGTAGGATGGGCCTAAATAGATCAATAGGCTGAACTACTTAGTTTGTCCTACACTTTTTCTTATAACCTATTAGAGTGGCCTACATGGCCTATCTCACATTACCATCCTTCAGATTTAGTTCAGAAGTTTGATAACAGTGAAAATGAACAAATGTTTTTTGTAAAATATAATTTAGTTCTTTAGTATTTGAATGCAATGAAAAAATTTAAAAATATGCAAGTGAGAGAATTATAATTTTCGTATTTCCAAAAACTTTAAGGTTTTACCGTTTTTAGCTTAATCTTATTAGAAACAAAATGAATTTTATTAAAATTACACATGAATATGTTGGTTATTTATTTATTTATTTATTTAGTTTAAGTGAAGCAAAATAAATTTTACACATAAGTTTTTCTTTTAGGCATGTAGTTGAGTCTAACTCAAGAAGATATACATATTAAACTAAACAAGTCTATTCACTTAATCATTATTAAGATGAAATATAAAATTTAATTCATTAGATTTCAACTTTAACTCAGAATTTAGGATAAACATGTAAAATTTTTGCACTATCTAAAGTTACTCTCACATAACTCAATTCAAGAAATAAATATACATGACTCTAAACTAGAATTAACCAATAATCATCTTTCACCATCAAATTAAATATACAATAACCTTATACGTGCAAAACATCACAAATATCTTATATTTTAAAAGAAAATAAACATTTCTTTTCACCAGTGCAAAATAGATTTTTTTTATAACGATATATTATAATGGTTATAAACTACCAAGTATAAAAAGTGAAGTGGTGACAATTTTGTAAATAATGTGAGATCTTCTATACAAGTTGGACCAAAACTAGTATAGAAAGTATTGTACTAAATTATAAGTTTTTTTTATATTGGTTAGACCTAAAATAAGTATAAAAAGTGAAGTTGAACATGAGATTCTTGGATATCAAATTTCCCACATAGAAGAAACCCAAACACAAGTTGCAGTCTTAAACTTTTTCCTTCCTCCTCAATCTCTCTTCTTTCCTTCTTCATTCCCCACACATACGAATCCACAATCTTTCATTTCAGCACCCAACAATGAGGAGGATAGAGTGGCATCGTTGGTGACACCTCCAACGATAGTGACGTAGTGCAACAACACTTCAATTTCATTCAACGTCAACAACAACATATCTGAATAGGCGAAAGTTGTAACAATTGAGTTGTGGCTGAATCTAGGGTGACAACATGCATAGCTCGCCCGAGGTGGATATAGGAGGGCTCTCTAGTTTTGAATCATCCATTTTTTGTCAATACCCATTTTTACACATTGACCAACAAGTCCCCAATTTTTCCAATTCTAGACCCTCAATATTTCAGCGACTATGGCTTTGACACTCAAATAAACTATATTTTATGGTTTTTCTTTCTCTTTCTTTTTCATTGCCACTTTTTGGAAAAATGTCTTCTTTTTTTTCTTTGCATTCACAAATATTATCTATGTTTGTTATACAAAGCATATGTTAGATGTTGGAAGAAGCCATGGAACATAAATGTGAGATGGTGAGATCCATAAACTCCATCCATTTCAAATTCCAAAAGACTATTTTGATAACACTACTTCTTCTTTATTTTGGGAAAGAGATGGTTCAGAGTATCTTTATTTCATTGTAATGTGTAAAAAAAAAAAAAATCACTCATTCAAGTAAGAGAAATTGAATGGTTTTGAATTATTATCATTACATTCTGTCCTAATTTTCTAATAATTGAGTATTTTTCCTTTTTTATTAAGTATGAAATGAGATCATACACCAACACTATAGAACATTTGACTTTTTCTTTTTAGGTAATTTTTTAGCTTAGAATACGTTTAAAGGTGTTTCAGGTTAGGTTTATATAAGTGTAGTATTATTCACAGATTGGACTACAACAACAACATTAACTAAGACGACATCCAATACCTTGAAGAGCTTATACAAGAATAATTAATCTTTTTGTAGCGGTTATAGTCTTAAGTATTATGAAAATATAACTTTTTATATTGGTTATGAAATTGGTATAGAAAAGTGAAAATGTTTTATACTGGTTTTTTACACAAATTCTAAAATCGGTATAAAAAAACTTTTTTAACATATATATATATTTTTTTTTATAATATAATGAGATAATCTTAATTTATTTTTCGTAACATTGAGGACTATAAAATCAAATTTAGAAAAAGAAGTTTAGGTAAAAGTTTTTCTATACATGAAAAGTAATTTAGTTTAAGAATATATATTCTTAACTTAAAATATTAAAATATTAATTCTTCCTCTATTTAGAAATTTTTAAACTTAATAGAAAATCGACCCACACAAGGGAAATTCTGATATTTATTAACGATGAATTAATAGTAACTAACTACCATTAGTTAAATAGAGCTAGTCATTTATATAGATATTGTATGCTAAGTTTTCTGTTTTGCTCTATAAACTTTTGAATATTTCTTACATATATTGAATATTATTATTTAGTTGTATTTTTCTTTTCCATGTATCTTTTCCCATTGTAATAATATGGTATCTTTACAAATTTTCTATTCTTAATTTTTACTTCATGTCTATTATTTTTATCAATCAGTGAGAATTTCATTACTCAAACACCACAATAAATAATGATAATTCTTATATACAATCAACTTATTTATCTTAGAATTTAAAATAATTTTGATTAGAGATAATTAAAATTATAAAATATCAAATCGATGCATTTTAAAGACATAACATAACAATAATACAAAAAAAAAAAATCAAGCAAAAAATACAAATTAGGAGTTATTCTTTTTTTCTCATAAACAATTAATGAAGATGTTGGAAACAATTGTTTATAACACTCATAAATATATTATGTATATAAAGTTGTACGTTCTCATTTTCTTTTATTTATTTATTATAAAACAACCCTAACAAGAAAAGTTAATGGATCCACATAACTAAAGGACAAAATCTTTGAACTTTTGAATACATATATTACTAGAAAAATAATCCTCACGTGTTAGGTCGATTATGGTTAGAATTTTGGTGAAGATGCACGTTACCTACTATTAATCAACTATACATATACATAACATTATATATATTATATGCATGTCCTTTTCTCTTTTTCTTATCATAAAACTTAATGATTTATGATTTGTAATTAGTGTTGTGCATGTTAATTATTTCTCAGTGACAAGAGACTCAAATACTATTCAGAAAAGAAATTGTCTATAATGTTTGTAATGATATAGCATGATTAGGAATAAAGGAACTCTAATGATAATTAATAACTTGTTTATACAAAGCTCAAATATTAACCAACAAGTTCTTCAAGAACAAACCAACCCAATAATACCTAAAGAGGAAAATATTCTTTCAAGAAAATGTATCTAACAAGTTTTTAACACAATTTATTAATGAAAATTTACTTAACTTACTATTAATCAAAATTAATATCGTTTTTAAACAATAACATAATATATTTTTCCTATTTTATTTTTTCTATCATGTAATTACTACTATTTAATATATATTGAACCCTATACTGAAATCAAACATTTGCAATATGTATAAAAGACTCAACAAATATATATATATATATATATATATATATATATATATATATATATATATATATATAAGGACAATAGCACACAATTATAATACCCAAGGAACCAAAAGGGTAATTAAATTTAAAAAAAAAAACTATAATTAGTTTATACAAACTAATTTATAAAAAAAATTCCCCCAAAAAATATTTTTAACACATTATACATAACCTAATTTTAACTAAGAAAAAAATATTATTTTTGATTAATTTTTATCTCGAAATTTATAAAAAAATGGTAGAGAGTAAGCTTGTAGATTTACGGAATTATTTCAATTTGAATAATACTTCCAAATTTTTTAAGTATATAACTATCATAAATATTTATGAGAAAAATCTCAGTATAATGATTGCTCGATCGTACTAAAAACAATAATAGATTCAGAGTTTGAAAAATACGGTTTAATTTGAGTTAACAAATATTTTTAACCAATAATCTTCCATTAGCTACCAATGATTTGACTATGCTTTTAAGATTTTTCTTATCCATGAGCTGTGACAATGACGTTTGTGATTGTGAGTATTAACTATATTAGACTTTCCTACAAAATGAACAAGGAAAAGGGTACTACACAATTAACCTAATTTGATTATGGCATTTTCGTTTTCAAATGACCCTAGATTAGAACAAATCTTTTCACAACAAACCCTCTAAAAATAGTTATTGTATGTTAATACCAATCAAATTTAACTCACACATGTTTTAAAATTCATATTGTCGTAAATTTACAAAAATTATAATATGTAGATTTGTTCAATCTTCCCAAGTTACATGATTAGGGTTCGTCACATGGGGCCAGATTATAGAAAAAAAAAGGAAAAATTCAAATTGATTGATTTAGGTTTTGTTGGAGGCAATTTTGCCAAAAAACGAAAAGTCCAACAAAGTTTATGATTAAACCATATTAGCTAATAAATTAAGTTTATGAACTATCAACTAAGAGTTGAATAGTGAAAAATTAGTTTGAATAATGATATTTTAACAACATTATAATATTATATTTCCGTATTATTATGTGATTCATTTATTTTGATAATTATAATTATTATTATTGATTCTAAAATAATTTTAAATTAATCACATGATAATATTAAAATGTATTATTATCCAATTAGTTTATTGAAATGGAAGTAAATGATAAT
The DNA here is from genome assembly GCF_000741045.1 of Vigna radiata var. radiata. Classification (NCBI taxonomy): domain Eukaryota; kingdom Viridiplantae; phylum Streptophyta; class Magnoliopsida; order Fabales; family Fabaceae; genus Vigna; species Vigna radiata. The sequence continues at coordinate 32,200,756 of NC_028356.1, read as the reverse complement.
AAGATTAATCTTTTTCCTTGAGGATTTGAATAAAATCTATTAAAAAAATTGTGGTGATGCTCACAAGTTTCTTTTTCCTTCTTTAAATTTTGGGCTTAAAGATTGTGGGTGAAAGGAGTGTTTGTTTCAAACATTGAAAACAATGCACGAGTGCACATGATTGTCGTGCAGTTGCCCCCACCTTAAAATTAAACCTCATCTGTTCATTGTTGTCCCTTTTTCTTCCATTGAGAAAGCATGAGAAAGACAGTTAAAGAAGGAGATAAAGGAGAAAGATGAGACAGAAAATGCTCAAATAAAAAAAGGGTTAAAAAAGATAACATAAAGCAAATGTTTTTATGGAAGTTTAAAAGAAGAGGTCAAGCCTCAAAGATCTCAAAACACCCTCTCACTTTCTCTCACTCAGGGAGTGTGGTGGTGTTGCTTTTTGTGTTTGTGTTTGTGTGACACAACAACCCTTTCTTTCTTTCTTTCTTTCTTTCTTTCTTTCTTTTCTTTCACTCACACATCTATTCTATCTTTATCTTCATGTTTTCTTAGAAAGAAACAATGAAAACGAAGCTTCTTCTTTTGCTTCTCATGCTCCACAAACCCATTTGGACTCTTGCTTCTCCATACCCTTTTGCTTCCTCACCTCAAGTTCCACTCTTTTCTCCATTTCCCAATTCAATGTCTGCTTCCTCTCCAGGTTCTTTCCCTCTTTTTCTGTCTGTGTGTTTTTCTTTGTTATTCACGTTTTATTTTTCGGGGACAATTATGTTCAGATACTAAATGTGGATACTTGTTGCAATTTTATGTTTGTCTGTTGCTGTGTCTGATTCATTACTTATGTTTCTGTTCCATTTTGTTGTCCATGTCACAATCTGTGTCACTTCTGATGGAGTGGCATTCAACAGTTTTGAGTTTGAATTTGAAAATCATGGAAGGCACTTAATGCTGATAGGTTGTAGTAACTAATTTTTATTCATTTCTTGACTAGTGCGTTTTATTGCGTGTATTTGGATCCTACACTATCACTACCCTTTTGCTTAAACTCTATTAACTTGTCATTAATGTTTTGAAATTTCAATGAATTGGACATATTTTGTTTCCATCTATATTTGATTTGATGCTCACTGTCATATACTGCATATTTGTCAGGAATTGTGATGGGGGCTGAACAGCGGCAAATGGATTCGCACAAGAAAATGGTAATTGCCATTGCCATAGCCAGCACTTCACTTGGTGCAGTCATTTTGAGTGTGTTGTGCATCTGGATTTATCATACCAAGTATCCTTCAAAATCCAAAGGGAAAAACGTTCAAAGATCAGGTTTTTCCCCCTTTTTTTCACAATTCCATTTCTCAGAATCTCTTGAAATTTGGTTTGGTTAAACTTTATTTTTTTACGTTTTTCTGTTTTTACTTTGTTTCCTATTTTCTGAAGAATGGAAACAGAAAACAATGTATAGTTGTTTTCACTGTTCTCAATGCAAACCTTTAAAATCAAGAACTATAGTTAAGAAAAAAAAAAAGCTTTTCTTTTTCAAACCAAAAGATCTCTTAGGTTTATATTTTGCTTCACAAATCACTATTTTGGGATCTCAAGGAACTTTGACATTTATTTGCTTTCTTGGTACTGTGTGAGGTTTGTAATTTTTTCCCTTTTTTCTGTAATTTAAATTCCAAGATGCTGAGAAAGGGCCAGCTTCAGCACCAACTCTGAGTAAATTCAGCTCTATAAAGCTGGTTGGTACGAAAGGGTGTGTTCCAATAATTGATTATAAGCAAATAGAAAAAGCAACCGGCAATTACAAGGAAAGTAACATCTTAGGTGAGGGAGGTTTTGGATGTGTTTACAAAGCACATTTGGATGATAATTTGGAAGTTGCCGTTAAGAAATTGCACTGTGAAAATCCGTGTGCTGAGCAAGAATTTGAGGTAATCCATGCAAATAATTTATTCATTTTTCCATCATTATTATATTGAATAGTTGTGCTTCTATGAATTTACAGAACGAGGTGGAATTATTAAGTAAAATTCAACATCCAAATGTAATTTCTCTGCTGGGATGTAGCAGTAATGAAGCTACAAGGATTATTGTCTATGAATTGATGCACAATGGATCATTGGAAACACAATTACATGGTAAAACATTTTTTTATATGGTTTATTACCTAGTATAAGACACATGATTAAGATATAATGAGCTCGGCTATAAAATTATTATTATTTGAAGGACCTTCTCATGGCTCAGCATTGACTTGGCATTTGAGGATGAAGATTGCTCTTGACACAGCAAGGTGACCTTCCCTAAACAGTTATTTATCTATATCATCATATTTGCTTAGAAGCAATGCTAGTTTCACTCTTTTCCATGCATCTTTTTATTATTCTTGAAACTTATTGGAAGTCACAAAATAATTAGCCATACTTATTCAATGGGTCTTATTTACTCCTTTCATCTCATTGCTAATGTAGTATTAAAAGAAAAAATAAATTCTAAAATTACTGTCATTTTAGTTTTCTAATATAGGATGAGTTTATTTGTGTTTTTTTCTTAAATATTTTATATATAAAATAAACATATTGATGTGTTGTTTTCTAAAAAAATTTGCTTATTTTAAAAATAATTAGTGATATGCATGTTTTTAAAAGAAGCAAATCCTACTACTTCTTAAATAAGTGATTTGTTTTAAAAATTATTTACTTCAAACACTTTTATGAGTAACCAAACTGATCCATAATAATAAATCTTTTTTCTTCATTTCTACCACTGATAATCTTTTTTAGAATGTTGGTGTTGTGTTAAATTGTTTCCAGCAAAAAGATATGACAGTGAAGGAGTATGTATAGTTTAATTACATTCAATAATTTTTGGTTAATGATGAAGTGTGTTAAAAGATTGTGAGTGTGTTGTTTGAAATTTTTTATCTGGTTTATTTTGTCTTTGCTGACATGGTATTTGATTAATGCCAACCAGGGGATTAAAATATCTGCATGAACACTGTTATCCTGCAGTGATCCATAGAGATCTGAAATCTTCTAATATTCTTTTAGATGCAAAGTTCAATGCTAAGGTAAAACAAAAAGGCCATGTTCAATTTGTTGTATTTATTATTCTCTTTTTGTACCATACATTTTTATTGTGTTCACAAAAGCTTCTTTTCTGCGTGCTGTTGCTGGTGGATTCAGCTTTCTGATTTTGGCCTTGCCATAACCAATGGGACCCAAAACAAGAATAATATCAAGCTTTCAGGCACGTTGGGTTACGTAGCCCCGGAGTATCTTTTAGATGGTATGAACTGAACTCATATGACATATAATTTCATAGCATATGCAATGGTCTGACAAGTTGCTAAATGTTTAAAACTTTTAACATACCAGATCCAAGATAATTGTATTTTTGGACACTTGATGCATTAATTATGAAAGGGTGACTTTGAAAGTGTGATCTGTGCAAGAAGTTATTACATGATTGGATGATTCTAAGCAAATCCTTATAGAACATAGAGATTTTGATAGTGTAGTTCTTTTGATTACTTACTGTGCAGATAGACTTTAAATTTACTTACAGAACAACACTTATGAAACTAATATTGTGTATAAATTGTTTTCCTTTTGTTAATTCTTTTTCGTAAATTAAAAAATCTGATTAAGTGTGATGTGAAGATTGATTGAAGCTATGAACACATGATAATCCTGAGCCATTTAATAGCTTTTAATTGTGTGTACCTTGTGCTTCTCTTGGGAATGTACGTGCCATCTGATCTGGCAAGTTATATAGATTATTATTAAATTAATATGTTGTCTGTTACACCTTACAGCCCCATATGCCTAGTTTGCTCCAGCTGCTTCTTGTCAGTGATAAAAAATAATAATGATAATAATAAATGTCCTAAGGATGCAAACTGAAATTTAGTTCAATTGATTCCTGTCTTGGAGATGAGAAACATTGGAAGTATAATACCTTTTTTATTCAGTTGAAAACTTTAATCATATGGCAAGTTCATTTTTAATTATAAAGGGAGACTGTAAATCAAACTACTACACGTTAATAATGAGATGTTCTTGGATCGCTTTTCCAGGAATGTTCTTGGAATACGGAGAAACAGTTATGGCAAAACTTGAACTGTTATCTATTGAGGAAGTTTCATTTTGAATTTTCTTTTGTAGGTAAATTGACTGATAAAAGTGATGTATATGCTTTTGGAGTTGTTCTGCTGGAGCTTCTCTTGGGAAAGAAGCCTGTGGAAAAACTAGCACCAGCTCAATGCCAATCCATTGTCACATGGGTACTGTTTGCTCGATGATCATGAAATTTAACTGGGTTGGTATTGGAAATGACATGTAGCTATTTATGATGTTTGCAGGCCATGCCACAGCTCACAGACAGATCTAAGCTTCCAAACATCGTGGATCCTGTAATTAAGGATACAATGGACCCCAAACACTTGTACCAGGTTTGAGTGCCTCGGAAACAGAACTCATATTTTCCAATTTATTACTACTTACCTTTTTGGCCATTTATGAAGATTGTTTCGAATGAAAACTATGCTTAACTTCATGAAAACATAAAAAATAAAATAGAAAATTGATGTTTTCTTCATTTTGAAAATAAGAAGATTAATAGAAAGAAATTATATACAACTATTAAGTCAAATTAATTTTAATTTATAGAAAATTTTTTTTTCTTTTACGTGTGTATGAAAAAAATTATCAAATAGACTTTGCTTAACTACAACATTGACCTTGTACTTTGTAGGTTGCTGCAGTGGCCGTGCTGTGCGTGCAACCAGAGCCAAGTTACCGTCCCCTAATTGCAGATGTTCTCCACTCACTCATTCCTCTTGTCCCTGTAGAGCTTGGAGGAACACTTAAAGTAGCACAGCTGCCACAGCAAGTATTACCTGCTAACCCACATGAGGATTCTAGTCCATGATCAGTTTGAGACAGCATCACTCACTCATAATCCTTCAATGACATGTTTTGTGATTCTCTACCCAAATAGTGAGGCTTCATCAAGGCTTGATATTACAGAAAGATCCATGACAACTACACTCATTTTGTAATAAACCCAGCCCGGGAGTGTGACTGCAGATAGATTGAGGAAAAGAGCAGGCCTAAATAGTGTATGAGAGCATTGGATTGTTAATGATAAATGCCAGCAAATTGGTTTCACTTTTGTGAAAATATTTGTGTATATAGGATCAGATCATTGAATTGTTCATAGAGACTCTTATTGTCTTTATTCCCTCTTTCGCCATATCAACAGCAAACCAGACTACAAATAATTCGTACATGCTAACAACGTCCTCCAATTCACTCTGTCTGCTATTGTATTTCCTAAATACTTAGTTAATGATACAGTATAAAAGAATGTTTTACATTATTGGATTTTTCTAAATTTGATACTGCTAAATCAAGAGATGTATAAATTTTAAGAACCCCTACTCCATTCTTCCCTGCATTTCCTTCCAACAGCATTGTTTAAAGGAATTTCAACATGGTAACTTGTCCAGATTCTATGCAGATGACCAAGACATTCTTGCCTTTAAATTTTTGGTTCAAATAGGAAAACCATATATATTCAATTTACGTTCTTGGTTGCACAATACCTCATCACCGTTCACAATAATTGACGCGTGAAACTTCAGGGTATCTCTATCAACAAAAATGCTTGGATCACAATGGAAGGAGGATTTGACAAAAGAAAAAAGGTACCCACTAACGACTAGAGGACATTATGGCCAATGAAACTTTGCTATCATGATTTATTCAGTCTCACCCATATGAAATGAGAAACATACAATATGCATCGGTACTGATTCAACAAGCTTTAAGTCAATACTTGTTATGCATCGGTACTGATATAATCCGACTTGTTATGCATCAATACTAAGTCGTTTTGAGATTACAAAATTTCCTAAGGTACTTGGAGGTACATATGTATGACAATTAATGCATACATAAATTATTTTAATGCACTCACAATCTTTCCGATTGGATACAAAAGTTACCAAAAATATTTGATTGAGTTTCAGCTGACATTATGATACGAGTCTATAATAGCATCTGCAAGGTATTCACATTTAGCCAACGACAATCCTGCCAGGGAAATCCTTCCATCCTTTGTCATGTATACATGCCACTTATTTGTCATGTTGTCACTCTGATAAAACACAATGTCTTATTTAAGAACACGGACAATATAACAATACCGTAAAATTAAATTACAGATCAATATTGTTTTTGAAAGATTCGACGCAATAGGACTCGAAGTGGTGCATAAAAGACAGAAATTGATCACAGGCAAGAAGTAATAATAACGGGAGTCAAATACCTGTTCTTTGTTCAAGCCGGTGAATGAGAACATGCCTATCTGCTTAAGTATAAACGACCAATCTTTTCCACTGTTGTCTTTTGAAGTAATACTATTGTATAGCTGTTGTCTAACATTCTTGATTCTTCCTGCCATCATTTCCATTTCTGCTTTCCATTCATTAAAGAGAACTGGATTTCCAACAACATCGGCAACAATTCGAGCACCGTGTACAGGTGGATTAGAGTACATAGGTCGGGCTAGCCTTTTCAACTGGCTCTTTACCCTGTAATACATAGTTACCACATTGTTCATCAAGATAATACTGATTGGACAAGTGTAAAAAGGGAGCTTAATTTCATTATGCATAACAGAAAGGTATTTACAGAGTTGCTTGAACTGAAGGGATAGGTAGTAGGTTCGAGTCTCTCCACTTAAAAAAACATTTGTAGATACAGAAAACATATGTAGATACAAAAAACAAAAATACAAGAGGTATACATTGCCCCAATCAAGGTGAATCCAAAAAACAAAAACTAACTATTAACCACGTACCAACTAACAGTTCAGACTATATGCCCAAAAACAGAACTTTTACTGAGGCATACAAGGCCCCAATCATGTTGAAATCCAAGATGTTGCCTTTCTTAAAACAGAACTGGAGCGTTTGTGACAATTTCAGTAAAGAAAGTATTAGTTCATTCGGGTAAAGAACTTAATTAAGAGCTTGTTGAATGATCACTTACCAAATAAGCTCTTGTACATAAGGTGTATCTATAATTGAGAGAAAATAGGGTTAAATTGTTTTCATATAAATTGTGAGTTGTTTTTATAATCTACCCTGAAGAGTATATTGAAATAAACAGAAAACCGCTTATGAACATGGCATGTGCTAGTTTCATTAACCCTCCCAAAACACTTACGTAAGTGCTTATATCATAACCTAAAATAAACTGGAAATAAGTTCTTCCAAACATCGCTTTAGAGGATTGCAGCTACTTCTTACTACCTTTACTTAATTGATAAAATGATCCCTTTATCTGACTAGAAAAGGGATAAAACTGAACAGGATGGAAATAGAAAGATCCAATCTTTTTCCTAGACATTTCCGTTCAACTTCAGATATGAGAAAGAATGGGAGACTTAATTTACCATACCTAGTTGCAGATTCTGGAGATGATGAAATCACATTGATTGCTCCAATCCTTTCAGCATAAAGACCAAGATTTTTACTGTATGACTGAGCCACAAGAACCTCCATACCACGAGCAACAAACAGTCTCACAGAAGCTGCATCTTCATCAAGGCTTCCACTGGCAAAGCCCTAAAATTAATAAGGGGTTCAGCATGTTGCAAATTAGGTTCTAGGTCTCCATAAAAATTTAGACAGAACGCTGAATATGTCAATGGTTTTTGACAGTTCCTATCGAGAAATTTATTAAGAACTAGTTAATTTACCCCAAGATTGGTACCTGGTAAGCAACATCAAAAAAGGGAATGTGGTTCTTTTCTTGAATTACATCAGCTATTTTTTCCCATTGTTCAAGGGTTGGATCAATACCAGTTGGGTTATGAGCACATCCATGTAGTACCACAAAAGATCCTTCAGGAGCTGACTGTAAAAATGACGAAATGTACAGTTATGTGAGTTTAATCATATATTGGATCGGAGGAATCTTCAAATTAAATATGAATTTGTGTTTCTACTTGTGCCTTCCTATAACAAGATGGCAAGTTACAACTACTAGATCAATTGAGCATCAAATACATTACCCAGTAATGGCATGTTAATCAAAACGATTACACTAGTTGTATTTTACGTAAAAGATATTTTCTAAAACATGTATTTTTACAAAAAAGATTAAGAAGGGATAAGTGAATAGATAGAACATTCTTGAACATTGATTTCCAATTCAAAGCAGTTAAATATAACAGTATTCATTGTCCATTTGACTTGCTACGATCTGGATCAGGAACGTAACCTTTATATCTTCAATCATGCCCTCAAAATCCAAGCCAACAGTCTTGGGGTCATAATATCGGTACTCAGACCACGGCACTCCAGCATCGTTGAAAATATTCTTGTGATTACCTGCAAGATAATAGGATAACCCAGGTTGAATGAACTCCCAAACAAATATACAACTAATATAAACATAGTAAGCAGTGAAAAGCACACCCCAGGTAGGAGCTGATATCAAAACTTTAGACCCAGCAAAATATCTTTCTATCAGAGCTGCACCTAGCCTCAGAGAACCAGTTCCAGAAAGACCTTGGACAGTGGCAACCTAGATGCAACTGAATAATGTAAGTAAGAAATGGAAAAAAAAAATCCTAACCAAGAAATTGCAATGTCCTTCAAAACTTCTATGTTTTCTAAACAACTACATACTCTTTGCTGTTTGATTGCTGGGTTGTCTGCTCCAAGTAACAACTCTGCCGTTGCCTTGTTAAAGGCAGCCAAACCCTCAATAGGGAGATACTGCATTGCAAGTTAAATCTCAGTCAATAACCTAAGGGCCAATGGTTCCACACAACACAGTCGCATATTCTGTAAACAAAGTTACCTCTTTGTTATCCCCCCTCTCCAGCATAAGATTCTCTGCCTAAAAAACAAAGAAGTTCATCTAAATCAACATCAATTAAAAAATAGTCTTAGGTTTGTGAACGTGAAGAAAAAATATGACAGGAAAATTGTGCAAACTATGATGTTTATACAAGGTGCAATTATTGTGTTGTAGAACCAGAAAGCTTTGAAGAGGAAATTAATGAAGAAGCTTGGAGGAAGGCTGTGCAAGAAGAACTTGAAGTAATTGAAAAGAACAAAACACGGGAGCTGGTGTACAAGATAAAGCATAACCCAGATGGCACAATCCAAAAGAAGAAAGCATGAATTGTTGCAAAGGGCTATTCAGACAGTACACATATAAAGGAACAGATACCTTCTTAACAACATTAAGCACGTATGGCTGTAGTTCTTCTGTTCTGTACGCCCCTACTCCAAGATTGAGCTTTACATCACTTGTGTCCGCTTTAAAGGCCTCGGAAACTCCAAGAATTGGGTCAGGAGGAGCCATAGGTATGCCCTCAAACCGAGAAACATTAAGTGCAACAGTCATAGAGACCCGACCACTAGACTGAAACAAAATTGACAGAAATCATATTGTATTAGCGCACTTGCACACACAGTTTTTGTGCCCTCACACTCCTTAATCCTCACTAACTACTTTTACACAGCTTTAACACTGTTCTTCCATCAAGTATGATATGGAGAATGGGAATATAACTAATCACAATACAAATTGAACTTTTATTTTACAAAAAAAGTTTAATTTATACACCCCACTGTAAAACATCCTTACACGGACATCCAGCTGGAATTTATCTTTTCACCGCATCATCATTAATAAACAGGATGACATGGCAAAGTAGTAAAATCTCATTGAATGTCTGCAAAAGGATGTCTCATACTAGTAATGTATAGAAAATAAACTCTAAAAAAAATTCAACACTGAGGTTAATTTAACAAATACAAAGTGGCTAAAATATTCCTTTGATCTCTCTTGTCATTAATCTGCTAAACTTAAAAAGTTTCATTTGAGTCCATTCAAGTGTCTCTATGCAAGACTAATTCGATTTTCCGTCAGTTTACAGACATCGACACCCGACAGACCATGAGAGATATCACATGCAAAAACCAACTTGGTTTCCCAATAGTTCCACCCAATTGATCATAAAGCAATAACGAAATAAAAATGAACCAACCAAAGAAAAACCAAAACAGATGAATACAATTGAAGCAATAAGCTTTCATTTTTAGAAGATACCCTTGCATTTGGGAAGGAGTTGATTCCATTGTTAAATCTCAAAGCGTTGTCTCCAACCTTGGGTTTCCCCTGTTGGACAGAAACGTTAAATCACAGAAAGGGTAGTCATCAAAACCAATGTGGGAACAATGAGAAAGAGGTACCTTGTGGATTTGGCGCGAGGAGAGAGAAGAAGAGGCAGAGAGAGAATGCGAAGCTGCGGAGAGAACAGAAGAAGCCATCACCTGCAACAGAAAATGTTAAGCGATTGCAACGATTTTTGATACGAAATTATGGCAGAAACAGTTACACTAACTGTGAAAAAATGAATGGATTTGAGTGCTGCGGAAGTTGAATAGCGTAGTTAAGACGTTGATGATGAGATGAAGTAGATTCGTTTTGTGCGTGTGAATCAGTTGAAGAAGTGTAGAGAGATATAACTGAGGGAAACAGTGGGCGACGGTAAGAAAGAGAAGAAAGTGGAGAAAGGCAGAAAAGTTCTTCCCTTATTGGTTTGTCACGACGAGAACTTCAATCGGGTTCAGTTTAGATAAGTATGATTTAAAAATAGTTCTTATAATAATTAATCAATTTACACTCTTTTTGTCCATATTATTATTAATAGTATGAGTATTTATATTTTAACTTTTATAAAATATTATGAGTTTTCTATTTAAAATAGTGAAAGAATTTTAAAAACCATTATAGGTTAAATTAATATGTTAGCAACATTTTTTAAATTATACTAAATTATTTTTTTATGGATATGTGTAATTGTTTAAAGTATTTTATATTAAGCATTAGAGAATATTAATTATTTTTTACTAAAACCACAACAACCATTATAATAACAATAATAATAATTCTCTTACTTTAAAAGTCATATCAATAATAATTTTCAATGGTTAGGTTGACGTAACAATTTGAAAATCCTTGTATATTATCAGTTTAAATATGTATTAAGTTAAAAAAGCATTAATCCTTCAAAATATTTGCTGTAATATTTTATTTAACAGCATAAAATTATTAAAAAAAAAGAACATTGCAATTTGATAACACAAAACATAATAACTATATTAACATATTATATTATATTATAATATATATATATATATATATATATATATATATATATATATATATATATATATATAAACTATGAATCTTTCAAAATAAAACAACTAATATTTAAAGAAGACTATACAATTATTTTATCGTAAACTTGTCTTTCATTAAAAGCATATCATCGCTTACCTTACCATTTATTCATTTTGTAAAGTGATCATTACAAATAAACAACAAAAACACAAAAGAAAAATAATAAGATAAGTTAGTGTGTAAAAAATAAATCATAACAAATATAAGTTAAACATGGATTAAATACAATACAATCATATAGATACACATAAACAATTGATACTAAACTCAATTATCTAGATACATACTTTTGACATAGAGTTTCATTGTAGATATGCACTTCTAGTAATATTTATGTTTTGAAGAGTTGAATGGTTGGTACAATATCAAGATACCTCCTACAATTCTCTTCCCCCACCATTCCTCTTTATATGAGTTGAATGGTTGGTTGAATATCAAGATATCTCCTTATTGAACTCCCTTGTGCCAATGTATACATTAAATATCATCACCGCATATAAACTCTCATTGATATTCTTTCAACAACAATATTGAAACATATCTATAACAAAATCCTCATCTAAATACAAAGTCATATTACTCACAAACATACTTAAAGTTCATTTAAATCAATCTCAAATAGCCAAAGAATAAAATAAATCAAACACAAAGACTGACATTCAGAGGCAGTGCTCAACGCTAGACTTCTTGCAAAAGGTGACACTCAACACTAGTCATAGCAGTTAGTGTCATTCTTCTCCCAAAAAGTCGCGCTCAACGACACTTTTCTACCACTCAGCGTCTTGGAATGAATTGCTACAGACCTGTAATGAGAAATGATGCTTAGTGGTTTCCTACTATTATTCAACGCTAAAACATTTCACATTTTACGACACACAATGGTACAAACTATTGCACAACGACCTAGAGCTAAAATGCTCACAGTCCTGCATACTGAACTAACGCTCAGTGTCAGCCTACCATCGCTTGATATTGTATCAAATATCAGTAGATGAATTTCTATGATTTGGGAAAAATGGAATATGTTCAAACGGTCAAATTGGTATTCATTTCTTAGTAAAGTGATTATATTTGTAACATCTCATTTAATAGTATAAACTATTAAATGAAACAATACATAATTACTAAACCAAAGACATATAATCCAAAATCTAGAGTGTGCTATTACAATTATCCCAACCCTGTAACAACATAGGATATATCTACAACGCAAGGAAATTATGAACAATATACATATAATTGAAAGTTTTTCAAAAATGCCCTATACAACATGAACAACAATCTTAGAACTACACAGTTGCATCACCATCTCCCTCTAGAGGTAGTTCAACTTTTGTTTCCTCATTTGCTCACACCAATAAAGGTTATCATTGCAAAAGAAGAACACAAACACAAAACATACCGACAATGAGAATAGGGTAAGACAATATACAAAATAGTTGCTATATATATATATATATATATATATATATATATATAAATTAAACATGTAGTATTGACAAACTAAACAATCCAAATTGTTTTAAAAGACAAGTCACATCAATAATGACTCTTCTAGACTCAATCATCTGGATAAAATGCATTGATGTAAAACTACTTAGAAGTTTAGCACTTGTGATGGATAAACTCCACCAACAAGGTTAATCTTATACAAATAGAACTCCAGATTATTCCTTACACCCGGACATCCTACTACTCCCAACTCTTAATTCATCCTCCTCCTCTACATAAGTTTGAATGATTAGTAGGATGTAATAATAACTTCCATTTCTAAATTCCTACTTTAATGCAAACCTAAAGAAACACATCTTTCAGAAGGACTTTCCCCCTTGAAAATTCATTTGTCCTTTCAATCCATAACTTAACAGATTTCAAACATTCATAACATCGATACACAAACATTTATACACATATATACCTCAAACAAAACAATTATGAAGTTTATAAAATATATTTAAAGTCACCCAATTACTGACCAACGTCAGTCATTACCGCATAGCGCAACTCAAATAGAGAAGATCCTAGAAGAGTTGTGCTCAGCTCAAAGTAGCACCCAACAAGCTCAATGGTCATCCAACGAGAGGACCCTTGAAGCTCTCAAGATTTAATTTTATTTGCTGGTGCTCAACGACATTGATTAGCACCCAAAGACACCTAATGAGCGAGCTCTCTGACTTTAATGTCCCCTAGTGAGAAGAACCCTTGCCTAGCGACAACTAACTCAAAGAAGCCATTATTTATGAGCACTATCAATGGTGCTTGACGCTATCAGAAAATTCCAACTTCCCCTTTTGAGCATGATTTATGTAATTTGACACTCCTAAAACCAATTCTCAGTATTAAACATTTCAACGATTATAAAATTCATGATTCTTAGCTCAACCAATGTCATATTACCGAATTCTATCTCACAGCCATTCTTAACAACACTTCAATAAATTTTAAGCTTTTCACAAATACAATGCATACTAAACATGATCATGCATAGATTATAAATAACAAATAGTTCAATCATCAATTTAATAATCTTAATCACATCTCATCATCACAAATTCAAAAAATCATAAATTCACATTTCTAAAACACCAAAGTTCACATTTCAACAATAATTAAACAACTCAACATGTAAAAGCTAGAAATTAACTTCCCTTACCTATAAAGGACAACCTAAAAAAAATCTAAGAATACAACAACTCCTTTAACTTCACATGATGCTTTGCCTACACATAGAAACAACATAAGAACGATCGCGACATACCATTATGATTACTGATAAGTAGATATTCATATAGATGATTAAAAGAACATATGCAAGCGAAATAAGGTCACATGCAAAAAGGAAGACGATTTGGATAAAGGAAAGAGACAAAAAAACTAACTTACTCAAATTAAGAAACATATTGGGTAGAAGTGAAGAGTTCATTGCAAATATCACACCGGCAATCTTAGATCTTCAAAAAGATAAATTAAGAGTGAGAAGACTTAGAAAGAAGTTAAAGGACTCTTGAAAGTAGTTTCGAGAGAGATAAGGTGTTTTAAAGTAATGAAACTCGTTTATCAAATTTTTATTTATATATTAGCATTTTAATATTAAAATAATCAAGTATCGTTATTTTAAAGATGGTATCGATTCTAAAACATCATTTTTTAAGTCCTTACAATATTTTCTAGTCATGTGGCATTGAAGTTCCTCTTAAGAAAACCAAATGTGAAATCCACACTTATCATGGGATCCCATAGAAATTAAAGGTCTCACATTCGTGTGACTTCCCAAGAAGACCAACCTTTAAATTTTTTAGGTAAGAACTCATGGTATGTTGACCTAATTAATTATTTGTTTGCAAGAGTTTCTTTTTAATTAGGAAAAACACCTAAGATACATACTTCTTAAGAGTGAGACTAAGTTTTATGTGTTGGGATGACTCTTATTTATGGTGCTTGTGTAGTAATTAGATTATTAGGTGTTGAGTGCAAAAATTTAAGATATCATTTTTTTTCGTACTCTTGCATATTGAGGCCATTTTGGGTCACAATGCAATGCTAGAAAATTTTTAAATTCTACTTTTTATTGGATCATATTATTTTGTAATGCTTACACATTCTAGTAAAAACTGTGAATTAGATAACATGTAGCATTTCTATATAGGAAAGAGATAACTCAACAACCTTTATTATTTTTCAAAATATTTTATGTTTGGGTATTAACTATATGAGTTTGTTTCTTATTTTATTAATTAGTTTTGTTTGCATTGTACTACTTGTTGATTATGTATCTAAATAGGTAGAAGCCAAAATCATTAGTGATTAAGGTAACAAATTTTCGATTACGAATCTATAGACATATGTTGTCACTTACACGATCTTAATTTCATACCATCCACAAATTAATAAACAAGTAGAGATGATACAAAATTAAACTAAATCTTTGAGAAAACAATATGAACTAAGAAAAAAGGTTCAAGCGAAAGGATTGAAGATGCATTGTTAGCCTACTATATACTCCTATAAGACTCTTCTATGGATGTATTCCTATATGATTTCTTTTAGTAAATCATATTATCTACTGATGGAGATTGACAACATGACTTACTAGGTAGCTAAGAAATGCAACCTTTATTTGTGAAAGTAAGGTTATATATAAAAAAAAAACTCGAATTTAGTAGTAAAAAGAAATTCAAATGAAAGTTTATACAAACTTCTACGTGTACAAAGAAAAAATAAACTTCATCCATGATAAGATCTTTCGTTGGAAAGAGTTATTTATTGTCTAAAAAGTGTTTCTCTACAATTTTTGCATAAAATTATTCTTTTATAATCTTCATTGTAGATGACTTGGTCCCTACATTCTTTTATAATCTTCATTGCAAATTTTAGAGTATGAGATTGATAAAACTTTTAGTGAATAGTCATCACTTGAAATCATTTCATGAGAATACTCAATGAGATCATAAAAAATATCCACTTATTAAGGAGTTTTTACAAATTGTACATTATCTAAAAAAATACTTGTGCTCTTAATTTTGTTATTCCATTACATTTAAGATAAAGTAATTTGTAAGCATGAGATGAATCAATTAGGAAATCTTAGACAAACAATTTTTCATTGTGCATTTTCATCATTTTTTTAATTTTTACATTTGTTTTAACCTTATATTTTCATCAATGAATTAGAAATTGTTGAATTTAAGACATAATCATTTATGGAACAAAGGACCAAAATAACTTAATTTTATTTTTTTCTCTGGTTAGACTTAAGTTTAAATTTATATCTATTGTCTTATTTAATTTTATAAAATTAACTTGTCAAATAAAATACTTGTTTATATATTATAATTTGATTATTTTTAATTGATGTGACATTTTGACTTTTAATTACTCTTCTCTCAACTTTTTTTTTTATAAATTTTCACGTCTTTTTGTTTTTATTAAGTATTTTGTTTGTATTAAGAGTTGATATTTATAAAATTAGAAATTTGTTTTAAATGTAGGAAGTATGTGTAACAATTTAAAACAAAGGGTTAAATATGTTTTTAGTCCTTATACTTTGGGGTGATTTTGGTTTTAGTCCATTTTTAAACTATGGTACAATTTAGTTTTTCAACTTTAGAAAATTCTGGTTTTAGTCTTTTTTATCAATTTTTTTTAACTTTATTTGTTGTTTCAAATACATTTCATTATAGCATTTGGATTGTTTACACTGTTTGACACATTTTTGCTTTAATATTAACTAAGAAACGTGCTTGAAACAACAAATAAAGTTAAAAAAATTGGTAAAAAAAGACTAAAACCAGAGTTTTCTAAAGTTGAAGGACTAAATTGTACCATAGTTTGAAAATAAACTAAAACCAAAATCTCTTCAAAGTATAGGGACTAAAAACATATTTAACCCAACAAAATATAAATGTGAAAGTAGATACTCGTCAATAAGTAAACTAGTATTCAAAATATATCAATGTAAGAAAACATTTAAGATTATTCAATTGCAAAATACATTTGAAATTGATTAATCTAGAGATACATTTATTAGGATAAATCAATCCCAAAATAAATTTCACAACTTTTTTTTATTTGAAATATGTTTGTGGAAATCTTATCTACAACACTTGTAAATAATGTGCTTTCCCAATCTAGTATTAATGTCAAAAGATTTCAAGACATAAAACTTCATTATATCATTACTTATACTTTTCCTATAACACTTTCCAATTTGTCGAACATAGCTTTTTATACTTTGCATTGCAGCTTACAAAGAAATTCTATCATGAAATCCGTCATAATTCTGTCTTCTTCATATCATCCAAACAGTAAACGTCAATTATGCTAAATGGATCAATTGTAATAAAATACTTATTAGACTCGCATTTTGCTCTAAATAAAGAACATATGCAACATAAAATCACTTCTATTATGCACTTTCACAATATTTATTTAAAAATTTAATAATAATTTTATTTATATTATATTATTCAATTCAGAATATGTTTTTGAAATATATCACAATTCCAAACACTTAATCTAAAATAGTTGTTTATAATATTTAAACCGAAACTACATAAAAGTTTAAAAGCTTACTTATTCAACAACGAGAAATGGGGATGAGGGGAACTCGTCCGATATGATTAGATGGACTCACGAATCAGTTTGCCAGTTTTTTTTTTTGTTTCTTTCTCAAAATGAATAAATATTTTTTTATTAATTAATTAATTAATTAATATTTTTAACGAATAAAATGATTATTTCTTTTCCTGTTAAATTATTTTATTATAATTCATAATTAAAAATTAATCTGTAAATGCTAATAATTTACGTTATAATATTTTTGTTTCCTATTTATATAAAAGGTTAATTTTTCAAATTATTTTCAACTTTAAACGGCAATAAGTTGACGGATCAAAGGGTTGATAAATTGAAAACATTTACAGTTAGCGAGCTAATCCGCAATCCCTAATTCACTTTGTAATACTTATTAAAAGAAGGGTTAAATATGTTTTTAGTCCCTATACCTTGGAGCGATTTTGGTTTTAGTCCCTCTTTCAAACTAAGGTACAATTTAGTCCTTCATCTTTAGAAAACTCTGGTTTTAGTCTTTTTTTACCAAATTTTTTTAACTTTATTTGTTGTTTCAAACGCGTTTCTCAGTCAGCATTGAAGCAAAAATGTGTCAAACAGTGTAAACAATCCAAATGCTATAATGAAACGTGCTTGAAACAACAAATAAAGTTAAAAAAATTTGGTAAAAATGACTAAAACCAGAGTTTTCTAAAGTTGAAGGACTAAATTGTACCTTAGTTTGAAAGAGGGACTAAAACCAAAATCGTCCCAAAATATAGGGACTAAAAACATATTTAACCCTTAAAACAATAGATAATTCATGTTGTTAAAATGTGTTAGAATATGTGAGTCAATTTGGTCCATTATTTATGTTTGAAAAAAATTAATTTTTTTAGGGTGTTGCTCCTTTCACCTCTCAGAATGCTCCTCGCTATTCTTTTATATTTTAAGTATTTAATAATATTTTCAAAATCCAAATCTTTAATAATAACTTTAAAGATTAATACAATCACTTTACCTAATGTTCAAAAAGTATTTTTCAGAACAACATTTTATGCACCCTTAATACCATGCTAACTTTATAATGAGTTAAAAGAACATATATTTCTGATATATAGACCTAAGAAATATAATATGCATGAGTTCTACTTAGGTCATTTTTACATAAGCAAACTCTCAATCTAGACATAGCAAATATGCTTTATTTTCTAGCTAAATACAGTAATATGCAAATCACCATTCACATTAGTTATTTTCTAGCTAAATATAGTTATTTGCAAATCACCATTTACATTAGAACCATACAAGATAAAACATTTAATCGTGAGCAGTCTTTGTTTAAGTACCAAACAAAATTTTGAATCTATTATTTCACATCAAGAAGAAATTTAATAGATCATTTATAAACTCAGAAACTATAACACAACAAGTTAACAATCATCAAATTTACTACATGACTTCTTCTCACAATACTAAACAACTTTCCTTTTTAGGGAACAAACTTTTTACGAATCTCATCAACAAAAAACTAAAAAAATTGTGACTTAAGAGCCTTCATAAAAATTGACACATCCATAAAAATGTCAAAATTTACATAGTTCTTAATAGGTTTAATACCTATTTTGGTTCCTCTTTTGGGAGGGTTTGTTCAAAGTGGTCCCTCCTTTTTTCAAAAGTTCACTTTAGTCCTACCTTTCGCAAAAACTGTTCAAGTTGGTCCTTTTTGGTAACGGCGTTAACTTCACTAACGGCAGAGCTACCAGCTGGCAAATATTTGATGACTTGGAACGTTTTATATGTGCTGGCAGTGTCACTTCATTATATGGGTTAAAAAAAAATAATTTCTCAACCAGAAACCCTAGGGAGAGTTTGCCTCCCACTGCCTCTCACTGATCTGCCGCTGCAACAGGCCTCCACCCAACCAGCCACCGCGAGTTGTGGCGCAAGGCGTCGCCGGCGCTGACGTTCGTTGTCGTAGTCGTCGCCGATCGAGGTGAGAGTTCCCCTCTTCCGCCGCTCGTCGCGCGATCGCTGCCACAATCTTTGCCAGCCACTGCACCAAGGTGCCTCTTCCCTCTCCTCTTCGCGCGAGGTTCTCCTTGCGCCTCGTCTTAAGATGTTGACGCCAGAAAGGGTCGCCACTCCAATGTCGGCGAGAAAACTCCTCTTCCTCTGTTATGCGAAGTCGAAGGTGAAACAAATCGTCATGGTTGCACCGCTTCTACTCGGAATTCACACCCGCCGTTGGTAATCACCTTCTTGTTTGTACTGTATTGTGCTGGGCGTGAGTCTTGGGGCGTGAAAAATTGATTTTCTGATTGGTGTAGTGAATGTTTTCTGTTAAGCATTGGGTTGGGAAAAAATGGGTTTATGTTTGGGTTGAACTTCTGGAGATGAAGGAGAGGGTGTTCAGAATTCTCAGGTTGTGATGGTGAGGCGTTTTACTTCAGAAATTGATTTGTTGTTTGATTTTCTTTCGCTGGTGGTTGATTTGGGTGATGGTGGAAGATGAGGGATATGAGTTGTTTCAAAAGATAAGCTTTAAACCTATGGGCATGGGATTTGTGATTTGGGTCTGTTCATTCTGGAAATGCATTTTGATTCTCCTTCTACCACTTTCAATCCCAATTGTAAAATTGGTTCGAATTCGAATTACCCCAAATTCTCAATCTTCTCTGACGCTAATTACTCCTAATTCATTTTTTTATTTTATCATAACTATATTCATTTACACGTCATCATTAATTATTTTTTAAAACAAATTACAATGCCACATCATCAAACATTACACACCTGGCAGCTCTGCCCTTAGTGAACTTAACGTCGTTACCAAAAAGGATCAACTTGAACAGTTTTTGCGAAAGGTAAGACTAAAGTGAACTTTTGAAAAAGGAGGGACCACTTTGAACAAATCCTCCCAAAGAAGGGACCAAAATAGGTATTAAACCTTCTTAATATTTTCGTTCTTCAAATAATATGTATAAAAAATATTTTAAATTTTTAATTAAAAAATGAAGAGATAGTCTATCTATTATAACCTATCGAATTAGTTAGTCAAGCATGACAAATCGGAACAGGCATAATGGATATTCATTTATCCTTCTTTAATGGGTCAGCAAGTTAGAAATATCATTCAAACCTGCTAAGTTGTGGGAGACTGGGAAATTCATCTTTCTACTTTTCCATATCTTCATAGTAGTGTTTTGGTTGTTTTTTTTTTTACTTATAACAAGACATTCTGATTTTTTTTCAATTAAATTTATTTTCTTATCTTCTCAATCCCAACTCATTACTTCTCACACTTCCTTTAAATTAAAACAAGACAAAGTTGGTTTTCATTTACACAATACATTAAAGAAAAAAGTCTTTACAATTTAGTTTTAAATAAAATTATAGATTTAAATACAGTATTCAAGGATCATATTCGGTGTTTTCTGATGTACAAGATCCCCTTGTAGAGACAAGTGCAGAACATACTTACTCTGAAATATGTCATATATTCAGAGCTTTCTAATACACAAGATCCCCTTATAAAGACAAGTGCATAGCATATTTACTCTGAAATAAGTCACTTTCTTGCTTTTCTTAACCTACTAAAATCAAAATATAATAAAGAAAAGGATTTTCGAGAAAGAAAAAAAAAGATTTAAAAACTCATAATTTTTGATGAAACTAAAGAATTTTATCAAAAGTTCATGCTATACTAACACATCAAAGCATATTTATTATTATTACATAAAAATATTATTAAAAAAATAAAATTTATGAAAAAACTAAACCAAATTTACATTAAAAAAATCCGCGACCTTCGGCTCGTAAGACAATGGCTCTCTTTCCTAGAGTCATAAATTTGGCAATGGTTCCGGCGGGGCTCGAACCCGCGACCTTCGGCTCATAAGACCAACGCTCTAACCAACTGAGCTACGGAACCATTACGTGCATTGGAAATTCAAAACAAGATTAATGTATTAATATTATCAATATAAATATTTAGTATGAATATAATTAATAAATAAAAACAGTACATTATATGTGACAATTTGACTCGCATTTAAAGTTGGCACAATAGACGCGTATTTCTCAAAATTTGACTTAATTATCGATATTAGTCAGTCCTAATTCAAACTTTGATCCCCATAGTCGTTTAATGACAGGTTGCAAAAGCATTTGGTGCATTCATCACAAAATCATATTTATTTTTTAAATTGAATTTTAAGTATTTTATAAATTAGATTTTTTATTTATTAAATTTCTGTATACTATTCTTGAGTACTTAAAATGTTTATAACTTCTAAATGAGTCATTATCTTTCAATTTTTCTTATATCTAAGTGATGTGAATGTTATCTCTGTTATATTCTTTAGATGTTGTGAATGCTATTTTGTTGCAAGATATTCTATTGTCCATTATCTTCCTCTAATTTTTGAAAACTAAATGTAAAAAAGTTATGAAAATGGTTTGAAAGTTATAAAATTAAAAAACTATAATTTTTGTAATTTCATGACTTTACAATTATTTGTTTTTTTATTTTACAATTTTAACTAACTTTAAAAATTATTTTCATGTATCTTTACACCTAGTCTTATGACTACAATTAATGCTAGAAGAATATTGGTAATTTGAGTCTATTGTAATAAAATAACAATTGGAAGTGACGAATTTTTATCAATAATCTTGAGAAACTGAAATAATACTTTCAAAATTTATATATTTAATCATTATAACTAATATAACAAAAATAAAATATTGGATTATCAGCATCATGAAAAATTTACTTTTTGTATTTGCATCTTCGTGTGCTTCTTTTCTTCTATTACTTTTTAAAAAATGAATTTATTTAATTTACTAAATAATAAACTATTAAAATTTAATTAAATATTAAGGGATTTAATTAATAAAAGATATTTCTATGATAATAAAGGCAGAGTTAAAAATAGGTTATGAAAAATATATAATAGTTAACTTTTTTTTATGTTCACAAAAAAAAAATTATAAAAAAGACTCATGAAATAAAATAAAATATGAAACTAATATTTTATTATCAAATGAGATGAAAGAGTTATACTTGTTTTTCTCAGTAATGAAACAAAAATGTGAAAAATGAGAACATAAATTATAAGTTTGTATTCAACTTCTTCTTTTTTTTTCAAAAATAAAAAATAACATGTGAAATATGAAAATAAAATAATTAAATCAAGAGACAAAAAGAGAAAAAAAAATATCTATTAAGTTTTCAATATTTTATTATATTTAATTTTATATTTTAGTATTCGTCAAGGATTTGTTTTATAAATATATATATATATATATATATATATATATATATATATATATATTAAATTTTTTTTGAGAATATGACATTCCGACTTCTAAGAAGATTGGTTCTCATTACTGCTCTGTTCACTTCTAATAAGAATATTACATTATCTATTACCTAAAAAAAAATGCTGATTCCATTTTTTTTATCCTTTTATATTATATAATAATATAATTTTATACGATTTAGTATATAATAGATATATAATCGTATAGAAACGTTAACAAGGTAACTTAGTTTTGTCTAATATTATATTATGATATATCATTATTAGAATAAGTAAGTTTGTCATGTGTTGGCTGACATAAAATTAAATTATATTTAATAGGTATAAGTTGAGAAATGGTATAAATGATATTTATAATTTAATATGAGCGATTATTATAAATATAAAATAAATAGTAAAAGTTGATATTTTTATTTATTGCAGTGACATTTTATAAAATTTGTAGTAATTTTATATGTCTATATGGTGAATTACTTGAAGTTATAATATTTTTATAAGATGTTGTGTTGTTGTATATGAGGTAGTAATATTTTATATCGTGTAGTAAAACTTTGTGTTTGATGAGTTAATGTATAATATTGAGACTCTGTATGAAAAGTGTTGAGGTTGTGTTATAAGTCTTGTGATTAGTCAGTAATGCATATTGTTGAGACTATGTATATTTTGATAATAGTGAAATAAATCTTATGATTTGTGGAAGAACGTATGATAATGAGAATGTGTATGGAATTGTGATGTGAACATGAAACTATGTCATTTTCCTCATACTGTTGTCATTTGTGTGAGCTTTTCGTATTGCGCTACGATAAGGATGTTGAGTCTCATATAGAGACAGAGATTCGAGTGTCACTTCCTTTTGTGCAAGGAGGTGAATGTCTCACCCAAAAGGCTTGAAAAGTCGGAGAGATATGTCTGAAGTTGCGATGGAGGATGACTCGAACCGACCTGTTTTGCATAACAGGTTGAGACAACAAAGTATAAGGAAACAACGTTGGTTTATGAATGGAGTGGTTGTGATATTATTTATGATTGGAGATAGGTTGCCACGACTAGTGCTATGGTTTGTGTTTCATGTTGTTTTACTATGTTATATGTTATGATGTTACTTTTGGTTGTTCACCATTGCATGTTGTTATTGTGGTTTCCACCTACAATGATCGTAATTGTACGGGAGTAGATGGTCTTACAGATAAGACCGGATCGAAGTAGCTGACGAGAGTTTGGATCTTT
This sequence comes from Vigna radiata var. radiata, assembly GCF_000741045.1. Taxonomy (NCBI): domain Eukaryota; kingdom Viridiplantae; phylum Streptophyta; class Magnoliopsida; order Fabales; family Fabaceae; genus Vigna; species Vigna radiata. Next base: position 32,176,887 of record NC_028356.1, on the reverse strand, counting down.
TATTCCGGAATTGAGTATTTTGTATTTAAAAGTTTTAAAACTTGGTATTTTTTTTATGTAAAAGTGATATTCTAAAGATTTTAGACAATGCTTATAAATATGTTTAGCTTCCGTATTTCAATATAATAGAGTTTGATAATCTTTAAAGAATATTTTATTGAAAGGTTATATTTTGAAAAAAAAAATACACTGTGACATCTCGAAAATCGAGGTATTATAGGACTTCCAACACACCTCCTTCACGTCGAGGTATAAACATCTAGAGACATCTCGAGCCTAATAGTAGAAATGAGTGGTCTGATAGTGGCCCGACAGCAGGTGGAATAGAAATGCGCAAGAAATAAGAAATATCGCTAGGATAGGTTCTAACCATGACTCTGATACCATGTTAAGAAGTGGGCTTTAAGCCTAACTCAACCCCATAAAACCAGCTTGTAAGATGAGGTTTGCACCCCATTTATATATTATAATTTTGTCTTATCTCTAGTCGATGTGAGACTTCCAACAATGGGAGAGCGATAGAACAAACACAAGAGGTTAGACTAGAGAGCCAAGTGTCGATGATGCGTAGCAGTAGAGAGGGAATATGGGAGGTCGTAATTATGAAACTTTGGTAATGATGAACTGGTGCTTAGGGTTTTAATTTGAGGAAAAGTTTTAGAGTTTTGATTTGGAAGGAAGTTTTAGTGAGTGTAAAAACTTAAAGATAATCATAAAAAAATGAAGGAAAGAAAAAATAAAAATAAAAAATGGATTATAATTTGGTAGGATATAAACCTCTTCAAAAAGAAATTAAAACTTCTATTATTATTAGTTTTTAGACAATTCACCAAAATCATGTTAATTAATAAGGTTTTCTATAACATCCATAAAATAATCATCATTAAATATTATTTTTTTTAGTTAAATTAGAATTCATAAAATAGTCTATTAAAATATGGCCCAACTCATACTTCATACACAATAAGCCCAATTGGCTTGGAGGCTCGCAAAAGAGATAAAAATATCTCTTGGGAAAAGTTGTCGGCAGAGTTGCTATCTTCAACGCAGTGCACACAGAGAAAAAGTTCCAAACACTTCCAAGAACTAGAGAGAAAAGTGAAGCGGTGGTTTGCAGATTGGTAGAGCCATGAATGTTTGGGAAATAAGAGGCACGATCGGCACAGAGACTTCGTGGAGGCTTGGTGGAGGTAAGAAAATACACGTATCTTTTATTTATTCTCTGTAAAAGCATGTAATCTTTTTGTCTGTGTTACAACTCAAATGAGAGGGGGAGAACTCTATTTATAAAGTTCTTTGGGATAACGGGAACAACAAACTAAGATAGAAAAATCCTATCCTAACAGAAAAATAAAACTCAATAGTCTTCCCTCAAGCTGGATGGTGTATGCTCACTAATCCAAGCTTGGGAACTATGGATTTGAATAGCACACGATGGGAAAATTTGGTGAAGACGTCGGCCAGTTGCTCATAAGATCAGATTGGAAGAAGTCGTAGGAGATTCGCCTGTATCTTTTCTCTAACAACATGACAATCAAGCTCTATGTGCTTGGTTCTCTCGTGAAAGCTCTGGTTGTGAGCTATGTGTCTTACCGACTTGTTGTCGCAGTAAAGAACAGGAGTTCCTGCTTCCTGAACTTGTAGATCCTGTAGGAGATAGTGAACCCATTGTATCTCAAACACAATGGCTGCTAGGGCACAATATTCCGCTTTTGTGGAAGATCTGGAAACAATACTTTGTTTCTTGGACTTCCACGAAATGAGGGATGATCTAAGGAATAGGCAGAACCCCATAGTGGACCTTCTAGTATTTGGGCATGTTTCCCAATCCGAGTCACTAAAGGCTTTTAGGTGAACTAGAGAATCCGCTCCAAAGAACAATCCCTCTGAAGGCTTAGACTTTAAGTACCTAAGAACATGTTGCACAGCCCCGATAGTGATAGTTAGTGGGTGATTTCATAAACTGGCTTAGAAGATTAATAGAAAAGCACAAGTCAGGTCTGATATTTGTGAGATAAAGTAACTTCCCTATCAATCTTCGATAGGATCCAAGATCATCTAAGTAGTTGTGTGTTTTATACAAGGAGCTTGTATCACTCAGAAAGGGGGTAGAAGATGGTTTGCATCCCAGCATTCCAGTTTCCTCAAGGATGTCCAGTGTGTACTTTCTCTGACACAAATGAATTCCCTTTTTAGACCTGGCCACCTCCAATCCTAGGAAGTATTTTAGTTCTCCCAGGTTCTTTATTCGGAATTTATTATGTAACAAAGCCTTTATGTGGCTGATTTCAGTCATTGAGTTCCCAGCTAGTATGATGTCATCTACATAGACAAGTAAGGCAGTAAAATCTGCAGAAGTCCTTTTTATAAAGAGAGAGTGATCAGATTTTGATTGGATATAATTAACAGAGATGAGGAAAGAGGACAATTTTTCAAACCATTGCATACTGGCTTGTTTTAGGCCATATATCGACTTAGTAAGTCTGAAAACCTAACCTTTTTTGTGGATATTAAGACCAGGTGGTGTCTCCATGTAGACTTCCTCATTTAGGTCTCCATGTAGAAAGGCATTGTCCACATCAAGTTGATGCAGGAACCAATTGTTAGAGGCTGTAAGCGCAATAAGCAATCTAACCGTAGTGAGTTTAGCAACAGGAGAAAAGGTGTCCAAATAGTTTATCCCTTCTTGTTGAGTGTATCCTTTTGTTACCAGGCGGGCCTTGTATCTTTCTATAGTGCCATCAGCCTTGTATTTGATTTTGTACACTCATCTACAACCAATGGGTTTCTTTCCTGGGGCAGTTCTGTCAAATACCAAGTATTGTTGTCTTGTAAGGCCTTGATTTCTTTCTGCATTGCTTCTGCCCACTCACTCGAGCCTTTGGCGTCATTATAAGACTGAGGCTCATGATTTGAAGTGACAGCCATAGTATACTTCAAGTGCTTTTCTGACAAAGAATCACAGGATAATAGATCAGAAATGGGATAAGGGGTTTTAAAATTATTTTTTATAGATAAGAATTGATTAACCTGATGCACATAATCATTTAGATATCCTGTAGTCCTCCTAACTCTGTTGGATCTTCTACAACTACGATTTTCTTCATTATCAGTAGTGTTGTGACTATTATTGTTGTCATTAACAATCTCTTGCATCTCCCTTTCATTACTATGATCTTCTTCACTATCAGTAGTGTTGTGACTATTATTGTTGTCATTAACAATCTCCTGCATCTCCCTTTCATTGTTATGATATTCTTCACTATCAGTAGTGTTGTGACTATTTTCGTTGTCATCAACAATCTGCTGCATTTCCTTTTCATTAGTATCCATCTCGGTAGGGCTCTCATAATTAATAGTGTTATGACCACCTAGCAGATCATCAAGAGAGGTGGTTCTATCTCTCTCTCTGTTTGTTATTTCCATGTTCTTACCTCTGTCTCTGTAAGGAAAAATGTCTTCATAGAAGACAACGTTTCTGCTTATGAAAAGTTCCTTTGTGTTGATATCAAGAACAATGTATCCTTTGACACCACCCTTGTAACCAAGAAAAATCCCTTTTCTAGCTCTCGGATCAAGTTTGTTTCTGCTGTTTTCAAGGGTAGATGCAAAACATAAGCATCCAAAGATTTTAAGATTTAAATAAGTAGGGGGAACATTATGGACCAGATCATAAGGTTTTTTGTTATTAAGAACAGGAGAAGACAACCTATTTATTAGGTAAACAACATGACTAACAACATAGGACCAATAGGCATTAGGTATATTAGATTGAAAAAGGAGCCCACGGGTTACATTGAGTATATGCTGGTGTTTTCTTTCAACAATAGAATTTTGTTCAAGAGTTTCAACACATCTCTTTTGGTGATTAATGCCATACAAGTCATATAGGTTCACACAATTAAATTCAGGTCCATTGTCTGTCCTAATGGTTTTGATCATTTTATCAAACTGATTCTTAATTTTTACAATAAAATTCTGCAATAGATCCCTGGTTTGACCTTTATTATTCATTAAAAAAATCCAAGTATGCCTACTATAGTCATCAACTATAGTAAGAAAACATCTATGACCGTGAACGGAAGTAGTTGAAAGAGGACCCCATATATCACAGTGAATAATTTCAAAACATTCAGTAGTCAAAGAATTACTCTTAGAAAAAGGCAATTTATGTTGTTTGGCATAGTGGCAAGCATCACAAACAATATCAGGACCCATTTGTACATAAGGAAACTGTTCACATATTTGTTTTATAGTTTTTTGTCCAGGATGACCTAACCTATAGTGCTAGAAGTTTACATCAACATGCTCATAAGAGAAAGCAGACTTGGAAATAAAACTTTTGTCAGGATTAGGAAAGTCTTATAGATAATAGACTCCTTTGCAAAGATTAGCATACCCAATCATCTTCAACGTAGAATTCTCCCTTATCTGACAAATCTCAAAGGAAAAAGTTAGGTTGCAGTTCAAGTCTTTGATGAGACTTTGAACAGAAATGAGATTAAAGCAAAAATCAGGGATGTATAAAACATTAAAGATAACAAACATTTTGGAAAATTGGACTGTCCTTGCATGTTCAGCAGTTATAATAGCATTATTAGGCAGTCTAATAGAGATAGGTTTGGTTTTATGAAAAGTAACAAAATTTCTTTTATCATGGGTCACATGATCTGTGACCCCGGTGTCAAGGATCCAGGAAGAGATACCTCGTTTGTCATCAACATTATCTCTCTACATCTGGTTGACCTTGTGAGTGGGTTCATCAACCTTCTCTAATATTTTGAGGAGTCTTTGCATCTGCTAAGGAGTAAAGGAGTTGAAGGCGGTGCTGGTGTTGGCCTGGTGAGCAGACTAGATACCTTATGGGCCGGAACTACTTTGGCAGGCATTAACAGAATTCCAGTCTCCCTTTCTGTCTTGGTTACTATCGATTTTCTTATACCAAGGAGGATAACCGTGCTTGGAATAACACTCATCCACAGTATGGTTCATTTTATTACAATAAGAACATTGTTTTCCATAGTTTGGGTTCCTCCCTATTCCCCTTCCTTGACCACGTGAAGGAGCTCCACGCCCTTGGCCCTTCCATGTTTGATCATGTCTCCAATTGTTGTTCCTGTCAACAGTATTGGCCAGAATCTTGGTTTCAGTAGTTTGATTCTGGTTGGCAACACCCAAATCTTGTCTCTCTTGCCTTTCTTGTTGCATGATGAGAGAGAAAACTCTATTGATATTGAGGAGGGGGTTCATAAAGAGTATTTGGGTTCTAACAGTACTGTATGTGTCGTTTAGCCCTTTCAAGAAGCATATTACATGTTCCATTTCTCTATACTTCAAAGAAATCTTTGAAAGCTCACAACTACAAGGAATATTACAAGTACAAGTGGGTATGGGTCTAAGGGATTCCAATTCCTCCCAAAGAATTTTTAAATCTGTGAAAAATTGACTTACGCCTCTCTCTCCCTACTTTATCGAGTGGATGTCTTGGAGTAAATTTGAGATTTTAAAATAGTCACCCTTGGAAAACCTTTCTTTTAATTCATCCCATAGTTCCTTTGCTTCTTTAACATATATCACGTTCTCTGCAATTTGTGGAGAAAGAGTCCTTATAATCCAAGAAAGCACCATCATATTACATTTTTCCCAAGCATCGAACAAAACCTCACTTCTTTGATTTCTTGATTGACCCATCAATAAATTTGATTTTATTTTTTGAAAGGAGGGCTCTCCTCATGCTTCTGCTCCAAGAAGAGTAATTGTTTTCATTCAGAACCTGGGAGATGAGAGAAAGACCGGGATTCTCTCCAGGATGCAGATAAAAGGGGCTGGTAGGATTTGCAGGTTGATCCATGGCACTGGCTGATATGTCAGATTCCGAGACATCCATTTCAATAAGGGGCAAGAAAAAGTCCAAGAAACAATCAAAGAACGTAGCAAGAATCGAAACAGAGCCTAGCGGAAGCAGAGCAGGTATCAAAGAACGCAACAAGAATCGAAACAGAGCCTAGCGGAAGCAGAGCAGGTATTAAACCTGCTCTACATATTAAAATATGGCCCAACTCATACTTCACACACGATAGGCCCAATTGGCTTGAAGGCCCGCAAAAGAGATAAAAATATCTCTTGGGAAAAGTTGTTGGCAGAGTTGTTGTCTTCAACGCAGTGCACACAGAGAAAAAGTTCCAGACACTTCCAAGCACTAGAGAGAAAAGTGAAGCGGTGGTTTGCAGATCGGTGGAGCCATGAATGTTTGGAAAATAAGAGGCACGATCGACACAGAGACTTCATGGAGGCTTCGTGGAAGTAAGAAAAATACATGTATCTTTTATTTATTCTTTGTAAAAGCATGTAATTTTTTTGTCTGTGTTACCTCAAATAAAAGGGGGAGAACTCTATTTATAGAATTCTTTGGAATAACGGAAACAACAAACTAAGATAGAAAATCCTATCCTAACAGAAAAATAAAACTCAATATAATCAGTTTCAAAACTCTCTTATCTACATGTAAATTGGATGTATAAGTTTGTTTATACGTTATTTTATACAACTTAAAAATTAGTTTGTTTGTCAAAAAAAGTTCATCCCTACCGATGAGTTTATCATAAAAGTGAAAATGAAAAACAATATACATTTAATAAGGTATGATAAAAAAAACTAAATGAGGAAGCTTTTAAACTGTGTCATGAGAAACAAAACTCACAAAGAGATGAAGACAGTGATATCTACGTGTTCTATGGAAACAGGAAATTACACGAGCATCACAAGAAGAGTTTTAGGAAAAGAAGTGCAATTTTCCCTAATACAAGAGAAATGATATTTGCATAGTATTTTAAACAAAAAAAAAAATAGAAAAGAGGAAAAAAGATGGAATGCAGTAAATGATTACATAAAAGTATTACAAAACAAATATTCTTTTTTATAACTATGTTATTGATTAACTTTATTGAAGAAACTCAAATTTTCCTTTTAGTTCTCTTTAATTATCTTTTTTTTAACAAAATTATAACTTGAACTTTATTTAAAAGTAGTGCTTACAAAACGGGTCACTTGATTCGACTCACTAGCGAACTAAAAAAAATTGAATCTGATTCGACCCATCATGAGTTAGTGAATTAAACAGGTTGACTCTCGACTCACTTAATTACAATTTTTTTAAAATAAAAAAATTACAAACTTTTTAATATTTAAATCTAAATAAATTTCATTCTCAAAATAATGTTAAACTCAAGATAATTTAAAATAATAAAAAAATACAATACAATCCACATATAATGAGATAAATGATATTTTTTAGGATTTTATAAGATAATAAATTAATAAAAATAAAATTAAATGAGTTAGTGGGCCAACCGACTCACCATGAGTTCAATCCAGATAAGTCGAGTTTAAATGAGTTGGGTTCAAAATTGATCCGTGTAAAAAAATGTAATTTTTTTTAATTGAATCTGATCTAAATCTGTGGTGACCAAATTGACCCATAGATTATAACCATTTTGATAGCTATATTTAAAATTATAATACAAACTAATAGATTGACAAAAGAAACAATCACATGGTAGTTGCAATGCATTTATCCAATTTTAATGAGGTTAGGATTACAAGAAACTTGTTTGGGTAGTCAATAGCATTAATTAGATTGCATATAATTCAAAAATTGACCGGCCAGACAAGGTTGGGAGCAGTCCCTTTAAATGCTCCTGGTCATAGAAAATGACTTTTCTGGAAACATATGCAGTGTTTTATCTCACCATATTTTGTACTACACACTAGTTATTGTAAACAAAAATTGATAACAATAGCATGTTGTGTTTAATGGCTCTCAAATTTTTTAATTAATCTCTTACTAAATGTAAATTTAAATATGAAAAGTATATTTCTTTCCGAGAAACTAAAATTATGATTTAAATTTGAAAAATATGTTTCAAGTTATAGTTCAATATAAATTCTTTGATATATATAAATAATGGGTTTGTTTGGTAAATTTAAACCTAATTATCTGGAATCTATCTAATAAATTATTTCTCTATGGATTAAATGTGATTTCCAAGTCAAACAAGTTATTTAAAATTGATGATTATCAAAGTGTGATTGAAGATTTCTTACATGAATGAGTTTTTTAGGGTAAAGTTATGAGTTTGATAGTCTCTAAAACATATATGTTGTTAATTAATTGACTTGCATAATAACGTAAGAGACCAACAAAGTATCGTAACGTGTCGTATATTTTGTGAGAAACATTAGTTGCTGGAATTAGGTATTCAATGTTGATGCTAAAATATTTGAACGTGTTGTACAGAGAGTTGCCAACATTAGGGCATGAAATTCAATGTGAGAGTGGTAAGATTGAACTATAAATTTCTTCTTGACATCAAACCTTAAGGTAACACCCACGTAGCTTCCCTTGTTAATAATTGAATCCATGTTTCTTCTAACGTGGGACAACTGAGCTTTCGGATTTGTACATCAAAAGTTAAAACCTTCTTTTTTCCTTTTGTAAATTCTACTTCTTCTCTGGAATTTTTCTAAGATTTCTTTTAGTTTCCGTTATATTAAGTAAGGATTTAAACATTAAATTCATAGTAAGAATTTGAATTAGGTTACAAAAGTAAAAAATACATAAATAGAAAGGGTAGATATAAAGTTAATTAAATGTTGATATCTTTGTTGAATATTGTTTAAATTGTATGTTAGATTTGAATTGTGAATGACTTAACGATTTGAATTGATGTAACTGAACTATATTTAGATTTCATGTCTGTGGTGATGATGAATATATAAAAATTATTTTAGTTGAGTTAGATTTTTGGGATTATAAAGACTTTTAAGGGTTCAATGCAAATTGAATTTGCTTTGGAGAATAATTGAAATGTTTGGAATTGAAAATTTTATTTTTGACTTCTTTTTTTTTTTAAAAAAAATAATATATTGATTTTCGTAAATACTTTTACCGTGGCGGGTTGTTTTTTTAAAATATTTTTAGTTATAAGTTTATGGCTTAAGTAATGTGTTGATTATGAAGTCTTATATTATAATTAAATTATCTTACAATATTTCCTTTCTCAAGTTGTAAAATACATTGTAATTTGTCTAAGAGATAAATTATATCAATTTTTTCTCATATTAAAAGAGTGTTGCTCATGTGTTTAAAAGTCACTTAAGCAATGATAAATGAGTATCATTGCTATAATATAAAGAGTTAATAATTACTAGAAAGGTAATTAAGATTATAAAACGAATGGCTCAATCTAACACTCTCAGTTAAGTTAAAATTTGATCATCTAACGTAATTTATATTTTAAAATCGGCCATAATTTGTTTGCCTAATTTGATCGTATGTTAAATCCACGTACTAACAAGTTATTTTTTGCCTAATTGAAAATTAAAATAGATTATAACTTATAATAACCGAATAATTTACTCAATTTAAAATATAGTACATTCAAGATAAAATTTCACACATTTTTATTTAACCAAAATTATAAAAAAAGATACATAAATTCTCCTTATGCAAAGAGTCTAGTTACAAAAAGATTATGGGAAAATTTATCTTTTCCACCTACATTAAAATGAAACATAAAATATGCTATTATAAATAGCTTATTTTTTATAGGTTAAAAATAAGAGGAAAAAACGCACATTCCTTTTCATATGTAGAATTAGATAGAATTTGATGAGATATTTAATTAAAAATATCACTAAAATAGAATAAAAGAGAAAAAGACATACTTTATACGTAAATTTTAAAGTAGACTCAAACTCTAATCATAAAATAAAATAGTAGTTTATTTTAAATCCATTAAGAATTACTTGGCACATTATTCACTTACAAGTTTAATAATGGCGCGAATGAGAAATATATTAACAAGGAAAAAAAAATCCAAATCTCATTAGTTAAAGGTATAACTAATAAATAATATAGATTTTGAACAATACTTACTTTAAAATTTGTTTTGTAGAATTGAATTCAAAGTCTATCATATCATATTAATTAATAAGTTATCTATAATATTTTCCACGCATTAAACCCAATAGTATTGAGTGTGAGTAGATCTATAATTCTGTTTGCCAATCAAACTTATTAACTATTATCATACTATTTTTTCCTATTTAATTTGTGAAAAGAGAAAACTTGTGAAAAAAGTTGGATAAAGTAATTAGATTTAGGTTAAATAGATTCGGTGGTCTCTATTTTTACTGGTTTTCTTCAAGTAGGTCCCTGTATTTTCAAAATGATCAATTTGATCCTTGATTTTGAAAAATTAAAAAAATTAAGTCCATTCCGTTAACTTCTCTAGATGACGTTAAAAATTTTGCTTGCTTTCAAGATGAGGTATCATTTTCGAAAGACGTGGACTTAAATTACATTTCATAACGATGTTCCAACAACCACCGTGTCCAAACCCTGGCTTTTTCTCTTCCGCCCATGTCCTATGAAGACATCACCCTCGTCCCCGACCAGAGGATCGAGAACGGTCTCAGCTCCCCTCTTGTCTTCCAAGACGATCCTCTATGCTTCAATTGCCCCAAGCTGTAGCGTCGGGTCGGAGACCTTCATCGATGAGAAGATGTTCATCGATCGTGACCGCTTCTTCGCCGCCCAGAACCTTGACTTTCGTCGCTAGGCCGAGTGCTCCTCCCACCAAGACCCCCGCAATTGGAGCGTCAATGACACCGTCAGGAATCGTCGATGATGGAAGAAAAAGGGGAATTATCGCTAATAACAAAATTAGGGCTTGCCAGATTGGGGAAAAAGAACTTGCCCACCGTCAAGGGTACTGATGGGATAACGACACCTAGTGAACGCAACAACAGGAGTGGAGTGGGAGATGGCAGGAGGGTTGGGAGAGAGGAATCTGGTAGGAGGAATGAAAAGCCTGACTTTTTGGATGTTAATCAAGAGGACCCTCTCAATCAAGCTGGGAAACGTTTGGCTGAAGATGTTATTTCCAGGCATTTCGAGTCTAAAGATAGAAAGAGCAAACAAAGGGGGAAGAATGTTCGAGATTCTCAAGTGAAGACTTTTATGAGCAGCTGAATGATGTTCCTTTGGATAGTGATGATCTAGCATAAACAAATATTCATTTTCGTGGAAGGTTTCCTAGACAAGAGAAAATAATCGAGGAGGCAGATTCCCGAGTGCGCAATAGTGGTAGTGGAATGAATAGGGGAAAAGGCATAAGTTTCGAAGTGCTCGAAGAACTCGTGTTGCCACAACATCAAGAGAAATTGGAGCTGAGAATGAACTTTCTGTGGCTTCCAACTTAATAGCTTAGGCTTCAGCCCACCAGAAATATCACTTAGAGGGGGCTGATGTGTTTGCAGATGATAATGTTACTAGGAATCCGAAAAATGGGTGTGGCATTCCATGGAATTGGTCCAGAATTCATCACAGGGGTAAAACATTCCTTGACATGGCTAGAAGAAGTTTGTCTTGTGGTTTATCAGACACTAGGTTGAAAAAAGGGACATTTGCTGACAATAGAGAAAGAAGAAGCAAACTTGGTTTCGTGAAGGGGGAGGCTCGCAGAGGTTTCAAACTTGCGATTTTGGATTTTGTTTCTAGGTTCTTTGATTTTCTTGCAGGTTTCAAAATCTCTGGAGGAGGGGAATGGACGAATCTAGTTCGCATGATGGCTTTCTGGCTTTTTGTGTAGCGACGACATTATACTTCGCTGGTGGTGAGATAATGGCCGGCGAGGATGGTTGCGCGAGTGTGGTGGAGAATGACGTTGTCACAGTGGGTGCTGGGTTTCTGCTAGATGAAAGTGCGAGATGGTGGTTCTGCGATGGTGGCTTGGGTGTTGGTGACGATGACCTGTAAGGGTGGTGATGTGGCAGAGATTTTTTTTAACTTTTTTTAAATTAAAAAATCATCTAAGTCCACTTCAACAATAATTTTAACGCCGTCCAGAGAAGTTAATAGAATGGACTTAATTGTTCTAATTTTTTAAAATCAGGAACCAAATTGATCATTTTAAAAATACAGGGACTTACTTGAAGAAAACCAACAAAAATAGGGATCACCGAATCTGTTTAATCTTAGATTTACTTTGGAAGGTGAAAATGTGAAAAATAAAATAGGAAAGTATGATAATAGTGATGAGATTGATTTATGAAATTGATTAATCGAATAATAAAGAAAGAAAAAAATAGAGAAAAAGAAAGGAGGAGAATGTGTGGATGGAGAGGCATGTGTAATGTGTGTATTAATAGGGTAAAGAAGTGAAGGGTTTAATTTGTCTGTAAGTTGATTGAGAGTCCCATGTTATATTTGTCTCACCTTTCTTATTTTCTTGGTTTGAATTCAATGGATGTAACATGTGGACAAGTTTTCGTGAGGCATGTGATCAATAGAGACTGGATATGGAGATCTTCAACATCATACAAAAATTAAAACAATAATATTCTTTTATAAATATTATAACATTCGAATAACTTCTTACATCTTTTAAATCAAATCGAATTGATAAAAATGAGATTCATTCAATTTAAATCAATAGATTTCTTTGTAAAGCTATCATTGTAGGAGGGATTATCTCTTTAAATTAATCTACTTTTGATTAGTTTGGTGAATTGTTAATTTTTAATTAAGAAGACGTGAAAGGGGACAAAAACATCGAAACATGTTTCTCAATCGGTTTTATTACATAAACAAACACATATATATAGAGAGATAAGTGACATGATTTTTGTTTTGAACATCCATGGCCATGGTATGTATAATTCTGGACCCACTTCACGCGCATATATGTAAGTATATATATAATTAAGCAAGGCTTAGAGGTAATTAAGTCGTAGTTTTTTGAATTAATGTGTAGATAATGAATGCATAGATAAGTTAATTTGGTGTTAGCTGGAAGGCAAAAAGGAAAATGTTGAAAAGAAAGAGAAGGAAAATGTTGAAAAGGAAGAGAGAAAAAAACATTTTAACGACATTTTGATGACAGGACATATGTTATTGATCTGTTTAAATTTATGTTTGAAAAAATATTTAAAATGGATGAATCACAAACTATCACGTATGCGTTATTAAAAAATTGTCAAAAAAAATTGTTAAAAGAACTTTTTCGATATCGATAAAGTTATAACTGTTTGAATCCATGACATACACCTTACATGCTTCTTGTTCTCTTGTCCCCCATACTTTTTCTCACCTTTTTTTTCAACTTTTCCTTCTTACTTCCTCCTCCTAACTTCTTCTTTTTCTCAAACCTAAAAATATAAAATTAAATTATTTTTCAGCAATGAGTAATGCTACTCTACAATTATTTTTTGAGGTTTATGGATATAAAACATAGATAAATAGAAAGAAAAATAACAAGCGTGAAAAAGGATGAGATGGATCATTTTAAATAATTGTTATTAACTCGGTCTTTTCCTATTTAAATAATTTTAAACTTTATTTTAAATGTGTTGAAAATTATTTGAATGAATTATCTGGGCACGTGGGTGAACAGTGGCTAGAAGAAGCAAATGGACCACAAAATACCAACCTAATTCCTAACCTACTTTTCTACTAACACACTCTAAGCAGCATCATAAGCATTGATTTGGATCCTTCTAAACCATATTATCTACATTAATGGTTGAAAATATAACCGAGTGAAAATTCAATTAAGTAAAATGAGAAAAATGGCCATTTTAAACTAAAAGTTTTTACAAGTTAAAAATAATACTAATCTATTATATAAATTAAAATTATATCATATTATTATGAGTTACGGAAAATTTCCGTAAATCTTCTTTTAAAAGCAATATTCGTATGTATGATCGTCAAATTAATCCTAAATCAAACCTTTCGTACTCTTAAAAATATTATTATAATGACATTTTTGAGACGGAATAATTTTGATGTACAGATTAAACAGCCGTTTTTAAGAATGATTAGACTATTATAAATAATTTATGACAAAATATGATTAGTACTAATTGAATTATGATTAGATAGTTAATAATTTAAAATTTATTTTGAAATTTATAAATACAAATTTAAGATAAAAAAAAACAAGTAATTATATTTATTATATATTAAAAGGTTTAAACCTTTTTTTAGTCCCTAAGTTAAGTTCTGATATTCAGTTTAGTCTCCGTTTTTTAAAATGTCAACCTTTAATTCCTATGATATGAAAAATGTATCAATGCAGTCCTATTCGTTAACAAATCACAAGTTTTTCATTAAGTGATTTGTTGTTCATAACACTTCTCGTTAATAAATTACAAAATATTGGATACCTAGGTATGAAAACTTGTGATTTATTGTTCATTAAGTGATGTCATGAGGACTGATTTGATATATTTTTTATATCATAGGGACTAAAGGTTGACATTTTTTAAAGCGGAAACTAAACTGAACATCAGAACTTAACTTGGAGACCAAAAAAGGATTTAAACCATATTAGAACTACCAAATTTTTACTGACTTTAATATAAAAATACCTTATGTAGATAATCATCCAACTTGATCAAATGAAATTTCAAAATAAATGATAATAAAGATAAACATCCAAATACTCAAAACATAACGAAGAAATAACTTCAACTTCATATTTGAAACAAATACTTTCTAAAGTGTATGTTTAATTTATACGAAAACTAATTCCATTTTTTTCTCTAATAAAGTGTTGTGGATAATGTTTTGAAACATACCTTAAAAAAAAAAAGGTTTTGTGAGTTAAAACAGCAGTAGTTCCATAACAGTGGCCATACTCTTACCTCCATCATCATATTGCCCCATCCCCACCCTAATAAAGAATAGAGGAAAGGATTTTTGAAGTGAGAATAGTGACAAAAACATGATTAAATAATTTGACATGTTAGGGTAATTATGATGGTCAAAGAATCTTTGATTTTAACCCAATCATAAAATAAACATTTTCATAAGTGATCACATCTATATCCATAAAATCCAATGGTAAAAGATATTATTGATATCTATTGCACATGTCTTACTACGGATCACTCCAACATTTTGCAACCTTCCTCTCCAATTAAACTGCTTTTTCTTTTATTTCTAAGCCAATATCTCTTTCTTTTTCTGCATATTTCATATTATCTTGGTCAAAGATATTTTAATTCAAACTTTACCTCTTAAGAAACTTCACATCCGTCATCATCCAATATCTGTTCCCTACACTCACATGAGGACAATCTACCATTCTAATTTTTATTCTTAAAGCACTCATTAACAAAAACAAACCTACATGATATCTGTATTCATCACTAAAAAAAGCAAAATAAGCAGTCAGACACAACAACAATTATAAACAAGAGTCAAATGTCTTTATAATATTACTCGAAATTAAAATTCTTAAAAATGTCTTTTTGACATGTTAAAAACCTTAACATATTTAAATTAAAATAATTATATTTATATATTTTTAAAATTTGAAATAAAAAAAAATCAATTTTTTTTATAAAATTCTAAGAATTAAAAAATATATTCAATCTAATAAAATAAGGTAGTATCGATTGAAAGTTTTATTGAATTAAAACGATATTAGAGAAAAAAAAATCCATTGTTAAAATTAAATTTTTGGAGATAATTTGAGATGTTATATGAAGAAGTATTCATAGTTTGAAGTGGTAAATCTGATAGGTGTATTCCTACCAAAACCTGATGAACAGTTATGCCGTAATCATGGCTCGCAAATTGCAGAAGATGGCCAAATTACAGCTGACAGGAAAAGAATAAGAAAATCCCTGTGGGGACAGATTGTTGAGCAGAGAAAACAGTGCCATGTAACATTTCCCTCACTACAAAAGCTCCCATTCTCTACCATTTCTCCTTCAGTTGGTACCACTCCAAACATTTTCCACAGAAACACTTTCTCAAAAAGAACAAGAATCCATTTTTCTTTCCCCAACATGGCCAGACCACAACAGCGTTACCGAGGTGTCCGACAAAGGCATTGGGGCTCTTGGGTCTCCGAAATTCGCCACCCCATATTGTAAGTTTCCACCATTTTCCCATGCAAGTTTCCAGAAAAAAAAAATCTTACTCTGCTGTCACCAATTATAAAGCACTCACATTTTCAAAATCTTTCACATGCCACTGAAAGAGTCTGGTTGATGTCTTTAAGATTAATGTCTTTGTGCTGGAAAGGATATTACTGTAATGTCATGTGATTCATGTAAGTGGTGATGTTAACTGATAGGAAAAGGTTTTCTTACTGTTGTTGTTTGAAAGAATGAAGCCAAATATGTAATGCTGAAAATTTGATTTTTAAGTTGAGTGAATGAGTACGAGGTTGAGATGGGAAAAGGGTTTTGTTTTGGTGTTGTTTGAACGAACGAGAGGTATAAAAATGATTGATTTGGTTTGTGCAGGAAGACAAGGATATGGCTTGGTACATTTGAAACAGCTGAGGATGCAGCCAGAGCCTATGATGAAGCAGCTAGGCTAATGTGTGGTGCCAGGGCAAGGACAAACTTCCCTTTCAACCCCAATGTGTCTCACACATCATCTTCTAGTTCAAAGCTTCTCTCAGCAACTTTGACTGCAAAACTTCACAGGTGCTACATGGCTTCTTTGCAAATGACAAGACAGGCTTTGGCATCATCAGGGTCTGAGAGAAAATCTTCAGTGCCAAATGCCACTTCCGCATCCCAACCAAAGAGTCTGAGTGTGAAGAGTGAGCAAACTCATCAAGTGTTGCCACACAAGAGAGAAGAGGAGGATCAAGACTCAGAGGCCAACAGGGGTGTTAAAATGGCCAGAACTGTTGAAAGTCTTCCTCTGCAGTTCAAGCCTCTTGAGGAAGATCACATAGAGCAAATGATTGAGGAGCTTCTTGATTATGGCTCTGTTGAGCTCTCCTCTGTCTTTTCACCTCAGGCCATTTAATGGAATGTGCATCCTTTTGAATTGAAGCTAGAGTCACAACTTGTCATTAACAACATTCTGGGTATGCGTGACTCAAATTGCAGCTGTAGTAGTTGTGATGAACTCAAAGAGTGTCCACAATTGCAATTTTAAATCAAGCTCAATTTAGATCAAATTCTTTAAGTGTTGTTCTTTAATCAAAACTAGAGTTTTACCTCGTCAAACCTACCTGATTCAACTTTATATTATCGAGGTAAAACTTTGATTATGATTAGATAACGATATCAAAACGTTGTATAAAATTATATCTTAAGTTCTCATTGAAGAACTTGTCAATGTCACAACCAAATATGTTTTAAGCAAAACTTCTGAGGACTCTGCTGGTTAACATTATTCTTAGTTGTTCTAATTTGACCATTTTATTTTTCTCAACATGGTTGCTTCAAGATTTCTTTCTCGTGACTTTTTGGGAACAGATGAAAAAAATCACTGTAGCCTAATAATCAACTTCAATTTTCAAAAACAAAAATATAAAAAAAAAGTTAAAAATTAAGTATGAACATGAGTGACGGCCTCTTGAGTTGGCGTTTGCAGGTGCAGAATGAGTCATTTTCTGAAGGGCAAGTGAAGGTTTTTGTCAAATGGCACAGCTTTTAAGAAAATGAGGCAGAACCCTCTGTTTCAAAGATTGTAGAATTTTATGCACTGACATAAAAAAAAGGGTTTGAAATTGGTAAATATAATTCAAATAGCAGATACCCTTTGAGCGTGATTGATTCTAAATAATGACTTGAACAAATTCAGATACACACTTCACAACTTGAGCAATAAATGTGAAGTTTACCTTAGCACCATTTCACACTCTTCCTCTGTTTATAAAACTCTTTGCTATGGAAAAATCAAGCGCTCTGCAATTTTCTTAGCAGATATAATATTGCAATGACTACTCTGTTCTGTTTCTTGTTGGAAAATATTCGTTTCTTAATTAAACTATTCTGTTTTCTGTGTTTCTGTTTCTTTTATTTTAAGAATTTTACTTTTACTTTTTGATTCAGAATTTGACTAATCTTAATCTCCAGTTTTCTTTCTTAATATTTAGTTAACACAATTCTCACGTTATTTAGAGGTTTAACGAAACAATGTAATCGATTATGATAAATCAATATGACTTTATAAAATACGTGAAAAATAAACAAAATACAATTTATATAAAAAATTATATATGACTTTCGATCATATTATGTCTTGATAGGGTTTTCAAATATATCTTAATTTGTTAATAAATAAACTTTTTCATTTACATGAAGAGAAGGACAAATATAAAAACATTTTATATAAAAATACATGACTTTCATTCAATCCAAAACTTAAAATGACAATAATAGATTTTGAAATATTTATTTTATAAATATTTAATTTTTTAATCCTATTTAATGTCAGACTTAGATAAATTCTCAACCCATTACTGTATTTATCAATCATGTTGTTAAAATTATGTTTTAACAATTAAGATGTGTTAAACTTATTAGAAACTATAAGAAAATATGAAAAAAAAAAAATAGAAGCTACATTTTAATTTTTTTGACAATTTTTTAGAATTGAATTTTTGAGAAAATTTAATTTTCTTTGCAATAATATTTTGCCTTTGATATAAAATTGTTAGAGTGCAATAACATATTATATCTTTAGTTTTCTATTCTAAATATAAATGTATTATTAGTAATGAATATTTATAATTAAGGTGGAAACTTAGACTTAGTATTATAGTATTTGTACGTAATTTCAAAATTTAGAAACTTCAATTATGGTACTAATTTATATCATTTTAAATGTTACTTAAAGTGAAAAAAAGAAAACAACTGTTGAAGACAATCATAAATTATAAATTTTAATTTACGTGTAAAATTACAAATAACTTATTTTTATTTAAAAACAGGTAAAAATCAATAAAAATAATCTTTCCAAGAATGTTCTGAAAACCGTAAATCCCTCGTCATCTCCGAAACCTTCAAATGGTTTCACTACATAAAAATCATTGAATACAAATTATATTTTTGTTTTTATAATAACTATTTTATCAATTAATATTTAAATTAGTGATTAATTATTTTGTTTTTAAAATTGATTGATATTTAATTATTTTTTCAGTGTTTGGTAAAGGAAAAGCTAATATTAAAATGCATAATTTCAGTGATTAATACTTTTTTTATACATTGAAAAGTATTACTATTTTTCATTACCAGAACATCATTTTTAATATTTTATACAGATTCTTCCTGCCCCATGTGGAGCTACTTCTACCATTCTCTACGACTATTCAACTTAATGACTTTTAACCTATCATTTATTAATTTTGATTCTCTATTCAATCTCGAATTTATTTCTAAAGTTTGCATACGACAACAATAAAAAAAGTCAACTTTAAAAGATATATAATAACATGTTACATAAAACATTATATATCACTATTTTGTTCTCTACAAAATTTGAGTTTCAACTTTGTTTGTATTAAAAATAGTTGAAGATTTTACATAACTATATTTAATATCAAATTTTATATTAATTATAAATTTAATTATATTTAAATTTATGATTTATTTTTATTTTATATTTTTTTATTTAATTAAGTTTTAAAATGTTTTAAATGAATTATTTTGATTTTAAACAGATTAATTTTAATTTAATAGAAAAGATTAAATTAACCATATTTAAAAGATATTAAAATTGAGTTTAAAAAATAAAAAAAGAAAAAAAAATTATCACATATCTAAATATAAGAAATTAAATTATTAATTAAAACTTAAATATAAGATCACCTTATAATATATAAATAACAATCATCTTTGTTTTATTGAATCGATTTTATAAAATTGAATTAAATTTAAATTTCATTACATTAGTTTAATTAAAAAATTATTTATAATTATTAAAATTTAGTAAATAAAGTATAAGATGTACTACTTAATAAAACGTAAAACGAGGTGGATATATAGTTCAAAATTAGGAAATAATTTCATTGATATTAGTATTTCAAGAAAGAGGTTGAGTGAATTATCATGAGAAAAGATGAGTCAACTCGTGGGGTAATGTGGTCTTATATAAACTTTAATAGATTAATATTCTTGACTACTTTCAACCATTTTTGGGGTTACAATATTATATATTCATCTTGTTCTAGATCAAATCAATGTGTTCACTATTGATTTAAGAAAGAATTATGCGACAAAACATAATTTTAAAAAAATGGTGCATAAATAGGACATGGTCCCATAAATATGATTAATATATTTTATTTGGTAACGTTTATCAAGGTGAATTTATGAAGTAGTTAAAGGTAGCATGTTGACTTCAATTGATTATTCACTCATTTATAGTTTTTATTATTCCACTATTGTGTCATAATAGATGAAAGTATATGTTTTAATTAAGTGTTATTTTGATATTTTATATGAATCTTTCATGATAGATGAAAGTAGAATGAGATGTAAATATAGAATGTTCTCTTTTTTAAATATGCAAATTGTTTAACTTAAAAAGGAATTCTTTAACTTAAAAAAATATTTTATAATTTGATTTTTTTTAGAATAAGATGTAATATAGTAAAGTTTAAATTTAATTTTATAAAAGTAATTAGTAAGATAAATTTAGCAAAGGATTTGTAGCTGAAAGAACAAAGTTTTGACTTGGTGGAAATAGGAAATGATTAGTGTTGCAGAGTAGGAACACACTTTGCTAAATTTTCAAAATTCAAAATACCTTTCTAAAGTGAATGGACACTGAATGAGATTGAGTGCTTGTTCTAATAATTTGTTCAAGGGCCCATTTTCCACCTTAAAAGCCTTACAATATTCATCTTTCTACTAATTTCCCCCTCTCAATAAAACCAAATTATCATCACAAATTCAGATATTCTTACCCTTAATTAAGTTCCATGTTTAACACACAAACTTATCCTTAGTCATCAATTTCACTGTGTACAATCTCACGAAAAAAAGGACAGTGTATGATTAATAAGGTAGAAGAGTGAAAAAGTTAACTGGGAGTTTCCTTTCTCTCTTCCTTTTTGTTAAAACGTGAAGGGGTGAAATCAAAGTGAAGGTTAGTTTCATGTAGTCTACACTTTTGGTAAAAGAATTCGTTATTCAAAGAAAATCTTTTTTTATTCCATCTTAATGAAATCTTTGAATCTGATAAATGAAAATGATAATGTCTCATTCAAATAGGTGGAAGTCTCATATTGATATAAGACTAATTTTTTATAATATATATATATATATATATATATATATATATATATATATATATATATATATATATATATATATATATATATATATATANATATATATATATATATATATATATATATATATATATATATGTATTTGTGGGATTCAAACCAGTCTTGTAAGATTAAATTAGGCTTAAATTCACTTCTTAACTTTGGTATTAGAACCATGATTAGAGCCTATCCTAATGTGATTTATGTGGACATTTTGGTCCACCCGTTGTCAGACCATTATCGGACTATTAATTCTAATGAGATTTATATGGACATTTTGGTCCACCATGTCAGATCACTATCAGACCATCCAAGAATTCTACTTACAAATCGGTTTTGTAATGTTGAATTAGGTTTAAAATCTACTTCTTAATACAAATAACCAAATTCATATTAGTTAATCCTAATGGGAACAAAAGTGTCTAATTATAAGCTTAATTTCTCAAGATCAAAATGGTTTTTTTTAATGTTTTGTTTACCAATGAAGTGTACTATAATACTATTATTCAATATAATAAGAATTTTTTAAGTGGTTTTTCTATGAATGGGAATCAAACAATAAAAAAGGGAGTGTGTGTGATTTCATTTCACATCTGTTGAACCTATGACTTACCTTTTTCATTTTTTTGTTACCATTTCAGTTTTTGTGTTGTTTTAAATTGACTTCCCTTATAAAAGAGACGTCTTTCTTTTATCTTTAGTTTTTGAGCAGTTGATGATGATAGATTCTGATTTGTTAAACATCGTTTTCCAGTAATGTTGGCAGGTTCATTAGCTCCAGATCTTATTAGGTTGAGTTCAACTCAATAATTGAGATCACTTTATCGACACTTGTAGTTCTTATCCACTTAATAATCATATTTAACTAACTCTTTTCTACAATATGCTCTTCTAATCAAGTTTACTATATTGAATTGCTTTGTAGTTAATAACAGATCATTATAAACAAAATTATTCTTGTGCTTCTTTTTATTTTATACATCATTTTTACTTAATATAAATTTTTCAATTCATACTTAAATTTGTAAGAAAATATATAGTTACTTGCATATGGGTGAATTGAGAATAGTATGTTGGGGTTTGCATGATTTGGTGTCCCATCTTTATGAGTGAAATTTCATTATTGGGATTGATTTTGCTCCCCACAACCATCAAATAATAAAGTTGCTAAGTTTCATTATTTTGTTTTACTTTTGAATATCAGAAAAGTTTGTAATATGATGACATATTAGTGAGTTTTTCATCATTAGCCGTTTGAATCTTGTGACCTAGACCAACACTTTTTTGTGGCTATATTTTAAAATATATAAGACTTAATTTTTATATTTTACAAATATCAGTGAGATGACAAATTACAATTAAATATCAGTGAATAAAAGAATATAACTGATTTGATCAAAATAAGATAAAACTAGTTAAAAACTATTTATATTTAAAGCTGACATGCAGATAATATCTAGTAACTTTACTCTAATAGAAATATCTAAAGATTATTTATCAAATATTTCAATCAAAGCTAATTTCAGTTAAAAACTTTTTAAAAGTATAAAGATATAGCTAAAAAAAGTTTAATTTCTCTTGAGAAAGTTTCTTTCATAGACTCCATTTTAGGATAGAAGCTTCAACCATGTGTTTAAAGAATGATTCATTTATCAATTATCTGGTATTCCGTCGATTAGCTAATTAAGTTATGTGCTATGATTAAGGGACAAACCCAATGTATGTTAATCACCATTGAATGAGTTGATAGCTTGAATTCAAAGCATTATATAGTCACTTTGACTACTTTGTCATCATTGCAGCTACAATTTTATATATATATATATATATATATATATATATATATATATATATATATATATATATATATATATATATATATATATATATATATATATA